>NW_026511821.1:0-64442 GCF_027579735.1 Bombina bombina
TCATCTATTGGCTGATTTGAATTTGAAGAATCAATCATCCAATAAGAATGCAAAGGTACCCCTATATAAAAGGGATACCTTGGATTCAATCTTCAGTGTGCGGGTGGAGACCGCATGAAGCGGAGCTCCGTGTCGATGCTCTGAAGAGGTGTACCAATGTCGCCAATGAACTTGCAGAAGACTTCACCGCCACACGGGATGTAGATAGAAGATGGACCGCGGCCTGAATGAAGATTAAAGAAGATGGTCCCGCGATGGATGAAGATGGGTCGTCGCCTGGATGAAGATGGAGCATCGCCCTTCATCATTGGTGACTACCAATTTGGGGCTGTTAGGGTTTTTTTAGGGTGGTTTTATTTTTAAGATTAGGGCTTTTTAAATTTTTATTGGCATAAAAGAGCTTAATGCCCTTTTAAGGGCAATGCCTATCCAAATGCCCTTTTTTCGGGGCAATGAGTAGATTAGTTTTTTAGTTATTTTATTTAGTTATTTTGAGGGGGTCTGGCCAATCCCTGGCAAAAGGCGTTTTAGTGTATTTAGATACTTTGCATTTTGGGGGGATGGCGTTTTAGGGGTTAAATATTTATTCAGTGGTTGTTATGTGGGGGAATGGCAGTTTAGGGGTTAATAGTGTATTTTGATACTTTGCGTTGGGGGGTGGTTTAGGGGTTAATCTATTTATTTAGTGGTTGTGATGTGGGGAATGGCGGTTTAGGGGCTAATAGTGTATTTTGAAACTGCGTTGTGGGGTGGAGGTTTAGGGTAATAGTTTAATTTAGTGGTTGCAATGTGGGGGATAGTGGTTTAGGGGTTATTAGACTAGGGGCTTATGGTAGGGTGTTAGATTTTCAATGGGGAATTGGAAAATGAGATGACGATATCGCAATCGCAGGTGTTAGGTTTTTTCAACATTCTGCATTAATCTCTAGGGGGGAATACGTACACCAAGTCGAGACTTGGTTTGTGTGTGGTATGTGGATTAATGTGGCATAACACGTGAGAAAAGAATGTTATTTTGAAACTTGTAACGACGGCGCAATGGAAATCATATCACGCACTGGGTTTTCACAAAAGGATTTGCTGCGCAACTTGTAATCTAGGTCTGTGAAAGCATTAGCAGACAGTATTGCACCATAGCAATAACGAAAATGAGCCAGAAGAGAGCACTAGCTCCTAATATTTTGGATTTTCTACATATATTTGCAAATGCCCTTGTGTGGTTCCTTAAAAAAATGCATGTATGGCTAATTAGACTTCCATACCATATTACACAACAATACTAGAGCAAAACCTTAAACAAATTACCAAGCATATTGATCAGAATCTGCCAAAAATGTGAAAGAGCATGATTGCTGGGTGCTGGTGCCCAGACAGCGTACACATTCCATCTGTCTATATAGGAGGATCCTCACCTATAGAGTAAGTTCAAGAAACCCCTTTATAGCGTAGGTGAATCTATTAATATCTTGCCTGTCTGCAGCCATGCCGTCCCATTGCTATAGCAACCAAATTTGGGAATGGATGTGATGTAATATTTTAGGTGTTTTGTCCTAGCTTTTAGCTTTAAAGGTTATTAGCTGAGTATGGTTTTTTTTGTTCTTCATAGTTTAATATAAGATATTGTTGTAATGATTACTTGTTTATGGGTTCTTTGGAAATATATATTGGTAAATGTTAAAATGTAAACCTCAAAACAAAGATGGCAGATGAAAGTTGCTAAACACCTGACATCGCATGAGCTCTTTAATTTAAATAAGGGCAAACTGTAGAAGCCAAATCCGATAAGCTGTTTACACTTTAAAAGAAAAATAGGCTGTGCACACAAAAAAAAAATGTAAAAAGGAAAAAGTATAAATGTAATGAGCAGTACAAAAGTAGTGATACTGGAGAGCCATGCAACGATCGCCATCACTGCAATAATGTAGGAAAAACTAATTTGCTGTTTACAGTTCCAGGTCTTTTCCCTTCCTCTTCCCTCCCTCCCCTTCAAAAGCACAGCTTCATTTTAAAATATATAAACAAGCTTGTAAACAGCATTAAAGTCTTGAACTTGCCCATAAATATTTTGCAGTAGAAGTTTCTCTTACACATACCTGTCAGGTGTAGGATGTAAACAGATAGCGTCTAACACTCTCTTTTCTTCTGCCCACAAAGGCAGGCTGCTCGATCAGTAAGCTGCTAAGGAGGAATACACAGTTAAAGGGACATTAAACACTTTGAGATGGTAATTTAACATGATAAATTGTGTATATATAAAAAAAGACTGAAATATACTTTATTTAGTCTCCTTTTCCTGTAATTCAATTCTGAAATGTGAGCTTTTCAGTTCCTGTTAGAAATGGAAGTGCAGAGCACTTTAATATTCTACACAGCCATTGGCTGCACACTCTAGTGACCAATTTATAACTGTTTCTAATTGGCCACAGCAGAGAAGGTAACCTGAGTTACAACATGGCAGCTCCCATTGTTTTATAGACACTTAAACTTTACACTTATTTTGTCAATAATTAAACAGCAAATGAAACTTTAAAAAATATATCTACATGTTATTATCAGACTAATCTTTCCTTTGAATGCATCATTCTATCTAGAATTTGTTTAATGTCCCTTTAAGCAGAAAATATAACAGGTCATCTTGCACACACTATGGTACTGTTTCAAACACTAGCATCTTAGAAGCTTAGGAGTCGGCCCATTTTTGGTTCAGCAACTGGGTAGTTATAGCTGATGGTGGCCACATGCGCTATCCAAGTGCTGAACCAAAAATAGGCCGCCTCCTATGCTTACATTTCTGCTTTTTCAAATAAAGATACAAAGAGAACAAAGAAAAATTGATAATAGGAGTAAATAGAAAGTTGCTTAAAATTGCATGCTCTATCTGAATCATGAAAGAAAACATTGGGTTTCATATCCATTTAAACTATTTATGGAGAATTTATTTTGAGTTTGATAGAAACATAGAATTTGATGGTAGATAAGAACCAAAAAGGCCCATCCAGTCTACCCATATTACATGTTACTTTTTCTTAGGATAGCCTTATGCATGTCCCAGGCATTTTTGAATTCCTTTACAGTTTTTGGGGCCTAGTTATCAAGCCGTCAACCTCAAATACGCTGGAATTCCGCAGCGTATTTGTGGCGAGGCTGATTCGCCTTAGTTATCAAAGGCTAGAGACCGGCAAAAGTAGAATTTTGTGACATAAACTTCGATCCGCCGGACTCAGTCCGACACGGATCGATTCTTACGTCACTCCAGATGTTCCGCACACAAGTGCGGCACAATCTGACTACTTTTGCTAGTTATCAAAAAACTAGCAGGTACGCTCAGCACTTTTACGGCACAGCGTACCTGGTTTTCAAACCGCCACCTGGAGGCGGCGGATCCCATAGGAATCAATGGGAGTCTGACCATAGCGAAAGTACAAGTTCGCTGCTGCCAGACATCCCATTGATTTCTATGGGAGCTGTCTACACCTAACACCCTAACATGTACCCCGAGTCTAAACACCTCTAATCTGTCCCCCCATATACCGCCGCAACTAAATAAAATGATTAACCCCTAAACCGCCGCTCACGGAGCCCACCGCAAGCTACTCTATACATATTAACCCCTAAACCGCCGCTCCCGGAGCCCACCGCCACCTACATGATACCTAGTAACCCCTTATCCTGCCCCCCCTATAATAAAGTTATTAACCCCTATCCTGCCTATCCCGCACCTCGCCGCAAATAAATAAATAGTTTAACCCCTAAACCGCCGGTCCCTGACCCTGCCACAACCTATATTAAATTTATTAACCCCTAATCTGCCCCCCTACACCGTCGCCACCTATAATACATTTATTAACCCCTATCCTGCCCCCACTACACCGCCGCCACTGTAATAAATTTATTAACCCTAAACCTAAGTCTAACACTAACCCTAACACCCCCAAACTTAAATATTAATTAAATAAATCAAAATAATATTTCTATTATTAACTAAGTTAATCCTATTTAAAACTAAATACTTACCTATAAAATAAACCCTAATATAGCTACAATATAAATAATAATTATATTGTAGCTATTTTAGGATTTATTTTTATTTTACAGGTACCTTTCAATTTATTTTAACTAGGTACAATAGCTATTAAATAGTTATTAACTATTTAATAGCTTACCTAGCTAAAATAAAGAGAAATGTACCTGTAAACTAAAAACTAACCTAAGTTACAATTACACCTAACACTACACTATACTTTAATAAATTATTCCTATTTAAAACTAAATACTTACCTGTAAAATAAACCCTAAGGCCTAGATTTAGAGTTTGGCGGTAGCCGTGAAAACCAGCGTTAGAGGCTCCTAACGCTGGTTTTAGGCTACCGCCGGTATTTGGAGTCAGTCAGGAAAGGGTCTAACGCTCTCTTTTCAGCCGCGACTTTTCCATACCGCAGATCCCCTTACGTCAATTGCGTATCCTATCTTTTCAATGGGATCTTTCTAACTCCGGTATTTAGAGTCGTGGCTGAAGTGAGCGTTAGAATTCTAACGACAAAACTCCAGCCGCAGAAAAAAGTCAGTAGTTAAGAGCTTTCTGGGCTAACGCCGGTTCATAAAGCTCTTAACTACTGTGCTCTAAAGTACACTAACACCCATAAACTACTTATGTACCCCTAAACCGAGGTCCCCCCACATCGCCGCCACTCGATTAAATTTTTTTAACCACTAATCTGTGGACCGCCACCTACGTTATACTTATGTACCCCTAATCTGCTGCCCCTAACACCGCCGACCCCTATATTATATTTATTAACCCCTAACCTGCTCCCCACAACGTCGCCGCCAGCTACCTACAATAATTAACCACTAATCTGCCGACCGCCACCTACGTTATACTTATGTACCCCTAATCTGCTGCCCCTAACACCGCCGACCCTTATATTATATTTATTAACCCCTAATCTGCCCTCTCAACGTCGCCTCCACCTGCCTACACTTATTAACCCCTAATCTGCCGAGCGGACCGCACCGCTACTATAATAAAGTTATTAACCCTAATCCGCCTCACTCCCGCCTTAATAACCCTATAATAAATATTATTAACCCCTAATCTGCCGACCGAATCTCGCCGCTACTAAAATAAATGGATTAACCCCTAAAGCTAAGTCTAACCCTAACCCCCCCCCCTAAGTTAAATATAATTTAAATCTAACGAAATAAATTAACTCTTATTAAATAAATTATTCCTATTTAAAGCTAAATACTTACCTGTAAAATAAACCCTAATATAGCTACAATATAAATTATAATTATATTATAGCTATTTTAGGATTTATATTTATTTTACAGGTAACTTTGTATTTATTTTAACCAGGTACAATAGCTATTAAATAGTTAAGAACTATTTAATAGCTAAAATAGTTAAAATAATTACAAAATTACCTGTAAAATAAATCCTAACCTAAGTTACAATAAAACCTAACACTAGACTATCAATAAATTAATTAAATACAATACCTACAATTATCTACAATTAAACCTAACACTACACTATCAATAAATGAATTAAATACAATATCTACAAATAAATACAATTAAATTAACTAACTAAAGTACAAAAAATAAAAAAGAACTAAGTTACAAAAAAATAAAAAAAATATTTACAAACATTAGAAAAATATTACAACAATTTTAAACTAATTACACCTACTCTAAGCCCCCTAATAAAACCCCCCCAAAATAAAAAATGCCCTACCCTATTCTAATTTAAAAAAGTTCAAAGCTCTTTTACCTTACCAGCCCTGAACAGGGCCCTTTGCGGGGCATGCACCAAGAAATTCAGCTCTTTTGCCTGTAAAAAAACACATACAATACCCCCCCAACATTACAACCCACCACCCACATACCCCTAATCTAACCCAAACCCCCTTAAATAAACCTAACACTAAGCCCCTGAAGATCTTCCTACCTTATCTTCACCTCGCCGGGTATCACCACTGATCGGTCCTGGCTCCAAAATCTTCATCCACCCAAGCGGGGGCTAGACTTCCATCATCCGACGGCTGAAGAAGTCCAGAAGAGGGTCTAAAGTCTTCAATCCTATCCGGGAAGACAGAGTAGATCCGGGACCGGCAACCATCTTCTTCAAGCGGCATCTTCTATCTTCTTCCGACGACGTCCACTGAAGAATGACGGTTCCTTTAAGGGACGTCATCCAAGATGGCGTCCCTCGAATTTCCGATTGGCTGATAGGGATTCTATCAGCCAATCGGAATTAAGGTAGGAAATTCTGATTGGGCTGATGGAATCAGCCAAATCAGAATCAAGTTCAATCCGATAGGGCTGATCTGATCAGCCAATCAGATTGAGCTCGCATTCTATTGGCTGATCGGAACAGCCAATAGAATGCGAGCCTCAATCTGATTGGCTGATCGGATCAGCCGAATCGGATTGAACTTGATTCTGATTGGCTGATTCCATCAGCCAATCAGAATTTTCCTACCTTAATTCGATTGGCTGATAGAATCCTATCCAGCCAATCGGAATATCGAGGGACGCCATCTTGGATGGCGTCCCTTAAAGGAACCGTCATTCTTCAGTTGGACGTCGTCAGAAAGAAGAAGGGGTCCGCGCTGGAGGTCTTCACCGATGGAGCTGGTCCCCATCGGATGAAGATAGCAAGATGCCGCTTGGAAGAATTTGGTTGCCGGACGGATCTACTCTTCTTCCCGGATAGGATGAAGACTTTTGGACCTCTTCTGGACTTCTTCATCCGTCAGATGAAGGTAGTCTAGCCCCCGCTTGGGTTGGATGAAGATTTTGGAGCCAGGGACCGATCGGTGGTGATACCCGGCGAGGTGAAGATAAGGTAGGAAGATCCTTCAGGGGCTTAGTGTTTAGGTTTATTTAAGGGGGGTTTGGGTTAGATTAGGGGTATGTGGGTGGTGGGTTGTAATGTTGGGGGGGGGGTATGTATGTGTTTTTTTTACAGGCAAACAGAGCTGAATTTCTTGGAGCATGCCCTGCAAAGGGCCCTGTTCAGGGCTGGTAAGTAAAAGAGCTTTCAACTTTTTTAAATTTAGAATAGGGTAGGGCATTTTTTTATTTTGGGGGGCTTTGTTATTTTATGTAGGGGGGCTTAGAGAAGGTATAATAGTTTAAACATTGTTGTAATATTTTTCTAAGTTTGTAATATTTTTATATTTTTTGTAACTTAGTTCTTTTTTATTTTTTGTACTTTAAGTTAGTTTATTTAATTGTATTATTTGTAGATATTGTATTTAATTCAATTATTGATAGTGTAGTGTTTAGGTTTAATTGTAGATAAATGTAGGTATTGCTATTTAATTACATTTATTGATAGGTCTAGGATGTTAGGTTATAATTGTAAACTTAGGTTTAGGATTTATTTTACAGGTAATTTTGTAATTTATTTTAACTATTTTAGCTATCCAACTAGTTCTAACTATTTAATAGCTAATGTACCTGGTTAAAATAAATACAAAGTTACCTGTAAAATAAATATAAATCCTAAAATAGCTATAATATAATTATAATTTATATTGTAGCTATATTAGGATTTATATTTATTTTACAGGTAAGTATTTAGCTATAAAATAGGAATAAATTTCTTTAATAAGAGTTTATTTATTTAGTTAGATTTAAATTATATTTAACTTAGGGGGGGGGTTAGGGTTTAGACTTAGCTTTAGGGGTTAATCCATTTATTTTAGTAGCGGCGAGATTCGGTCGGCAGATTGAGGGTTAATAATATTTATTATAGGGTTATTAAGGCGGGAGTGTGAGGCGGAAATTAGGGGTTAATAACTTTATTATCAGTAGCGTTGCGGTTCCCGCTCGGCAAGATTTAAATTATATTTAACTTAGGGGGGGTGTTAGTGTTAGGGTTAGACTTAGCTTTAGGGGTTAATACATTTATTAGAAATAGCGGTGAGCTCCAGTCGGCAAATTAGGGGTATAATGATTGAAGTTAGGTTGTCGGCGATGTTAGGGAGGGGCAGATTAGGGGTTAATACCTATTTATTATAGGGTTAGTGAGGCGGATTAGGGGTTAATAACTTTATTATAATAGCGGTGCCGTCCGCTCGGCAGATTAGGGGTTAATAAGTGTAGGCAGGTGGAGGCGACGTTGTGGGGGGCAGATTAGGGGTTAATAAATATAATATAGGGGTCAGCGATGTTAGGGCAGCAGATTAGGGGTACATAGGGATAATGTAAGTTTACGGAGCGGCAGATTAGGGGTTAATAATAATATGCAGGGGTCAGCGATAGCAGGGGCGGCAGATTAGGGGTTAATAAGTGTAAGGTTAGGGGTGTTTAGACTCTGGGTACATGTTAGAGTGTTAGGTGCAGACGTAGGAAGTGTTTCCCCATAGCAAACAATGGGGCTGCATTAGGAGCTGAACGCGGCTTTTTTGCAGGTGTTAGGTTTTTTTTCAGCTCAAACAGCCCCATTGTTTTCTATGGGGGAATCGTGCACGAGCACGTTTTTTAAGCTGGCCGCGTCCGTAAGCAACTCTGGTATCGAGAGTTGCAGTGCGTTAAATATGCCTGTACGCTCCCTTTTTGGAGCCTAACGCAGCCATTCTGTGAACTCTCAATACCAGAGGTATTTAAAAGGTGCGGCCAGAAAAAAGCCAGCGTTAGCTACGCGGGTCGTTACCGACAAAACTCTAAATCTAGGCCTAAGATAGCTACAATATAATTAATAATTACATTGTAGCTATTTTAGGATTTATATTTATTTTACAGGTAACTTTGTATTTATTTTAGCTAGTTAGAATAGTTATTAACTATTTAATAACTACCTAGCTAAAAGAAATACAAATTACCTGTAAAATAAATCCTAACCTAAGTTACAATTAAACCTAACACTACACTATCATTAAATAAATTAAATAAATTACCTACAAATAACTACAATTAAATACAATTACATAAACTAACTAAAGTACAAAAAATAAAAAAAGCTAAGTTACAAAAAATAAAAAAAATAAGTTACAAACATTTAAAAAAATATTACAACAATTTTAAGATACTTACACCTAATCTAAGCCCCCTAATAAAATAACAAACCCCCCAAAATAAAAAAATGCCCTACCCTATTCTACATTAAAAAAGTTCAAAGCTCTTTTACCTTACCAGCCCTTAAAAGGGCCTTTTGTGGGGGCATGCCCCAAAGAATTCAGCTCTTTTGCCTGTAAAAGAAAAATACAAGCCCCCCCAACATTAAAACCCACCACCCACATACCCCTAATCTAACCCAAACCCTCCTTAAAATAACCTAACACTAATCCCCTGAAGATCATCCTACCTTTAGTCGTCTTCTCTCAGCCGAGCCACCGATGGAACTGAAGAGGACATCCGGACCGGCAGAAGTGATCACCCAAGGGGCGCTGAAGAAATCTTCCATCCGATGAAGTGATCCTCCAAGCGGCGCTGAAGAAATCTTCCATCTGGGCGAGGTCATCTTCCAAGAGGCGCTGAAGAAGTCTTCTATCCGGGCGAGGTCATCTTCGAAGCCGGGTCTTGAATCTTCATCCCGCCGACGCGGAACATCCTTCTTTCCCGACGGACTACCGACGAATGAAAACTCCTTTAAGGGACGTCATCCAAGATGGCGTCCCTTCAATTCCGATTGGCTGATAGGATTCTATCAGCCAATCGGAATTAAGGTAGGAAAAATCTGATTGGCTGATTGAATCAGCCAATCAGATTCAAGTTCAATCTGATTGGCTGATCCAGTCAGCCAATCAGATTGAGCTCGCATTCTATTGGCTGATCGGTGGCTCGGGCTGAGTGAAGACGACTAAAGGTAGGATGATCTTCAGGGGATTAGTGTTAGGTTATTTTAAGGGGGGTTTGGGTTAGATTAGGGGTATGTGGGTGGTGGGTTTTAATGTTGGGGGGGTTGTATTTTTCTTTTACAGGCAAAAGAGCTGAATTCTTTGGGGCATGCCCCCACAAAAGGCCCTTTTAAGGGCTGGTAAGGTAAAAGAGCTTTGAACTTTTTTAATGTAGAATAGGGTAGGGCATTTTTTTATTTTGGGGGGGTTTGTTATTTTATTAGGGGGCTTAGATTAGGTATAAGTAGCTTAAAATTGTTGTAATATTTTTTTAAATGTTTGTAACTTAGCTTTTTTTTATTTTTTGTACTTTAGTTTATGTAATTGTATTTAATTGTAGTTATTTGTAGGTAGTTTATTTAATTTATTTAATGATAGTGTAGTGTTAGGTTTAATTGTAACTTAGGTTAGGATTTATTTTACAGGTAATTTTGTATTTCTTTTAGCTAGGTAGTTATTAAATAGTTAAGAACTATTTAATAACTATTCTAACTAGCTAAAATAAATACAAAGTTACCTGTAGAATAAATATAAATCCTAAGATAGCTACAATATAATTGTTATTTATATTGTAGCTATCTTAGGGTTTATTTTACAGGTAAGTATTTAGTTTTAAATAGGAATAATTTATTAAAGTATAGTGTTGTGTTAGGTGTAATTGTAACTTAGGTTATTTTTTAGTTTACAGGTACATTTCTCTTTATTTAGCTAGGTAGCTATTAAACTAGTTAATACACATTTATTAGCTTTTATATCCTAGTTAATAATAATTGAAATTTGCCTGTAAAAATGAAAAATCAATCCTAAGATAGCTACAATATATTATTATTTATATTGTAGCTATATTAGGGTTTATTTTATAGGTAAGTATTTAGTTTTAAATATGATTAACTTAGTTAATAATAGAAATATTATTTAGATTTACATTTATTAATATTTAAGTTGAGGGGGGTGTTTAGGGTTAGTGTTAGACTTAGGTTTAGGGGGTTAATAATTTTATTACAGTGGTGGCGGTTTGTAGTGGGGGGCAGGATAGGGGTTAATAAATTTATTATAGGTGGCGACGTGTGTAGGGGGGGCAGGATAGGGGTTAATAAATTTAATATAGGTTGCGGCCGGGTTCAGGGAGCGGCGGTTTAAGGGGTTATAAACTATTTATTTATTTGTGGGCGAGGGTGCGGGTTCAGAGGATAGGGGTTAATAACTTTATTTAGAGGGTGACAGTATAGGGGGGGCAGGATAGGGGTTACTAGGTATAATGTAGGTGGCAGCGGTGTCCGGGAGCGGCGGTTTAGGGGTTAATACATTTATAAGAGTTGCGGAGGGGTCTAGGAGCGGCGGTTTAGGGGTTAATACATTTATAAGACTTGCGGCGGGGTCTAGGAGCGGCGGTTTAGGGGTTAGTAACTTTATTTAGTTGCGGGGGGGCTCCGGGGGCGCCGGTATAGGGGGTAGAACAGTGTAGTTTAGTGTGAGTGCTTAGTGACAGGCTAGCAAGAAAGCTGTCAAACAGCCGACGAGCAGCGAGATCGGAGGAGTGATAACTCTCACAGTCCGCTGCTCATCGCCCCGCGGCTTTTTGACAGCTTTACTTGACAACTTAGACAAATTTTTTCAGGTCCGCGGCGCGATGTGAGGCGAGCTTAGGCGGGCGTATTGGGCTGGCGAAGGCAGGAAAGTTGACACGTTGATAACTACCCCCCTTTGTGTTTACCACCTCAAATGGAAGTTTATTCCATGAATAAACCACCCTTTCTGTAAAAAAAAAATGCTTCCTCACATTTCTCCAAGAGAAATTATGTATCTAATGAAGGTTTTTCTGTTTGTTTGGGTTTTTTTGTTTTTGTTTTTTTAACAGAATAAAATTACCAGAAAGAAAGAAAAATAGATTGATAAAAACAGGAATAAGCAAATAGTATAATTATTTTGGTAGAAAAATGTCATCCTTGTGTCTATTACTATGTGTCTTTTATTAAACAATATTGATTTTGCATGTTTTAACATTTTTCTCCATCTTTATACAGGTTATGCAGCACATGTCTGTAAAAAGAAATACTTTAATGCAATTGGTAAACACAATGGGCTAAATGAAAGTGTATTATTAGATGCTTCTAAGCCTGAAAGAGAACTCTATTCCCACAATAACAATAAAGGCATTAGTATAGAACAGCAGTAACACCCACACACATCAAAGTCCAATAAGACCTAATGCTCAGGATAGAAAACGCTACAGGCAGAAAAACAGTGCAGTGTTTTAAGGAGCAATGTAAAACATATTTTACAACCTTTGTCACAATTTAACTTAAAAAAAAAGGTTGTAGTCAACAGAAAATACAAGAACTCTCCAACCAGCTTAAAAGAAGAACTATGTATATAAATACATTTCTACTTTCATAGCTTGGTCTGCAGTCTTTCTTCTATTTATGTCTATGCTAATCAGAGAGGTCCCATTTCCCAGTATTGGCCATATCCAGAAAGCTTAGCTCTGGAACATAAACATATTCGTGCTTACTTAGCAACTTGGTGCATTAATAGATAAAATACATATTGCAAAGTGTTTTTCCACATTACTGAAATAATTCATCATTTAGTTGTCTGCAAAACTGACTTCAAGTCCTTAATTAAAATTGCAACATTTGTTGTTTTAATCTAAAGTGCGAGATAAGTATTCATCACTATGCACATAATTTACTTTGTATAGCTATACAAATCTTATTAATGTATAAAATCATACCAAATGTTTTAGATTATGTTTTCACAAGATACACAAGTATTTGTTTTAATATGTAGATAAGAATGTATTATTTGTTAGTCTGTATATCCAATGTACAAGTTGAAAATCTAGTCTACTATAGTCAAAGAGCAGTATAAAAAACACTTTACATTATTTGCTAGATTACAAGTGAAGCACAGTCAATAACATAGGGTGTGTTATTGTACACTCAGATTAAGAATCCTATAATATAAAAGGCCATGTGTGTTTGTCTGAAGCTGTCATGCGCAGTAGAGACTGCACAAGGACAAACACACCTGGCCTTTAGTATCCTGACAGCAGCAGGGTGGTGTGGTCTGGCTGGCAGGAGCGCTGCAATGGGGGCATGATCAGGCGTGACAAGGGGCATGGTGGGGCAGCGTGATGGGGTGCGTGGTCTGGTGGGCGTGGCCTACGGGAGCACCATGATGGGACGTGGCCGGGCAGGGCACCACGATAGGGGCCATGGCTGCGAGAGAGAGGCAAAAGAGATGGAGAGAGAGACAAATAAAGGGGAGAGAGAGACAAATAGTGAGAAGAGAGAGCCAAAGATGGGGAAGAGTGAGAGCCAAAGAGGGAGCAGAGAGAGCAAGAAAGAGGGGGAGAGAGAAAGAGAAAAGAGAGGGGGCAGAGAGAGAGAAAAAGAGGGGGTGTTCTATCGAGAACTTCAATACATCAAAAACTCCAATCAGATGTCACTTCCGGTAAATCCCCCTTGTAAACCTCAATCCCAAAGGGTCCTTGGGTTGTATGCCAGAGGATCAGCGGTGCAGCCCCAAACAGAGGCAAAACAGATATTAAAATACAAGAGTTACCGGAAGTGACATCAGATTGGAGTTTTCGATGAATTGGAGTTCTTGACAGAACAGGGGCAAAGAAAGAAAAAAGAGAGTTGGAGAGTGAGAGCCAAAGAGGGGAAGAGAGAGCCAAGAGAGGGGACAGAGAGAGCCAAAGAGAGGGGGAGGAGAGAGCAAAAGAGAGGGGTAGAGAGAGAAATGCAAAAGAGAGAGTGGAATAAAAGCAGAGGAGAGAGAAAAAGAGAGGGGGGGCAGGAGATAAGCAAAAGAAGAGGGGAATGAGATGAGATGAGAGCATAGAAGAGAGGGGAAGAGAACAAAAGAGAGGGGAGAGTGGTACAGGAGAGCAAAAGAGGAGGGGGAGAGAGAGCAAAAGATGAGGGGGAGAGGTGCTGAAGGGGGAGAGAAAGAGGAGAAAGACAAAAAAAAGGGGGCGAGAGAGAGAGCAAAGTTGGGGTCAGAGAGAGATGCAAGATAGGGAGGGGGTAGAGAGGAGAGACAGAGAGAGAGAGCAAAAGAGGGGGGAGAGAAAGAGAGAGAGCAAAAAACAGGGGAGTGAGAGAGAGAGAGCAAAAGAGAGGGGAGAGAGAGCAAAAGAGAGGGGGAGAGAGAGCAAAAGAGAGGGGAAGAGAGAGCAAAATAGAGGGGGAGAGAGAGCAAAAGAGAGGGGGAGAGAGAGAGCAAAAGAGAGGAGAGAGAGAGAGCAAAGAGAGGGGGAGGAGAGAGCAAACGAGAGGGGGAGATAGAGAAAAAAGAAAGGGGGAGAGCAAAAGAGAGCAAAAGAAAGGGGGAGAGATAGCAAAATAGAGGGGAGAGAGAGAGAGAGCAAAAGAGAGGGGGAGAGAGAGAAAGCAAAAAAGAGCGGGAGAGAGAGCAAAAGACTGGGGGAGAAAGAGCAAAAGAGAGGGAGGAGAGAGGGAGCCGCACCAAGAGAGGGGGGAGATGAGAGGCAAAAGAGAGGGTGGAGAGAGAAGCAAAAGAGAGGGGCAAAGAGAGAGCAAGGGGTGGGACCACTGTTACTGCAAGAAATGGCCCGTGTGCACAGGCTATTAGGACTAGTATACTATAATCTGATATTACAAGTGGATGGTAAAAATGGTTTACAAAAGAATTTAATGCAGGCAATTTTTTAAGTTTACTCTATACTTTGAATGGATAAACAGGAAGCATCATACTATTAAAGGAACACTAAAACCCAAAAAAATTTCTTTCATGATTCAAGTAGAGAACTTAAATTGTAAACAAACATTCCAATTTAGTCTATTATTATGTTTGCTTCATTATTTAGCTATCCTTTGTTGAAAGAAATTGCAATGCACATGGGTGAGCCAATCTACGAGGAGTCTTTGTACAGCAACAATAAGCAGCTACTGAGATCTCTAGATATGCTTTTCAGCACAATATATCAAGAGAAAAAAGCAAATTAGATAATAGAAGTAAATTAGAAAGTTGTTTTAAATTGCACTGCTCTAAATTATAAAAGAAAAAAATTGGGTTTCATGTCATTTAAGCGATGAGTTGTGTTTCACTCAAGCACAACACGAATAAGCACTGACCACATTATGCGTTATTCAAAACCCTAAAGAAATTGTTAATCGCTTGAAAAAAAAAATGCATAACAAAACACATGAAAATATATTACAAATAATGTACCTCAGCTATATGTATACATATTGATGTGAAATTGAAAAAAAAGTTTTCAGAGTGATTTAGTTTAAATATTTTTTTATTTTTTTTTTGAGTTTCAAAAGAGCTTTATTTAACTTATCATGCTTACAAATAAGAATATGCACCAATGAGAAAAGGAGACAAAACAGAAACAAGATTAGCAATTCGAGGACTTATAACGTCCTTCTAAGTAATCTGTAAACACACTTTTTGAAATGTTATAGTGAGTAGTTAAAAGAATTCCGCATATACAGTTTTAATTTAAAACAGATAATGGGGTTTTGTAACGCGGATGGGGGAGAACCAGGGAGTTCCCACCCAGGAGAGAAAGGAGGGGGGATAGAAGAATGGAAATAAGAAGGGTAGAGAGAGAAGCAGAGGGTTTGAGGAGTATATCGTCAATCTAGAGTGGGTACTGTCGTCAGGGAGGCAATTAAATCTGGTCAGGTCTATCTATAGCTCAGGCTCCCTGTTCCGTCCAGAAGGGCTAAGAGGGAGAGAGAACATTAGGTCTCCAAGTTGTGTCATAAGTGTCTTTCCAGTCGGCCCATATAAGCTCAAATAGGTCAGAGTTTGCCTAGATTATAAAATATGCCTTTTTTCCATGGTGTATAGGTAGGCCATATAGGAGCAGACCTCTCGACCCAGCTGGGAGGGGACTCCGACTTCCAGTCAGAGGCCTATCAGGTGTTTGATGGACATAAAGAGGTAAATACTTATGCCAGCGTGATGTTTGGGGATGGAATTGAGTACCTATGTGTAGGAGGGCTACTGCGGGAGAACTATGTAGGGAGATTCCTAATTTGGGAAGGACTCCTGAAACATTTAAGCCATAGGGGGCGTATTTTGGGACATTCCCACCAAATGTGTAGAGAGTCCCCTCTCTGGCCACAACCTCTCCAACAGTACGGGGATGCGCTAGGAGATATTTTAGCTAACCTGGTGGGCACATAGTACCAGTGAGCCACCAACTTATAATAAGTTTCAAAAAGGGTGATGCAATGTATAGTTTTTTTGGTTCGTTCAAACGCTTGTTCCCAGTCATTGCTGTAAAAGATCTGTCCAGCAGAGATCCCCACTTTACCAGGTGGGGAGCCAGGTCTGAATTTAGTTCAGAGTTCAACAGAGTGTAATGCCTGGAGAGGGGTTTGTGAAGCCTCTCTCCCTGTTTCCAGGTGGTCTCCCACAAGGGGTTAGAGGCCGATTTGACTGAGGGCTTAAAGCCCCAGGAGGTCAAGAAGTTTTTAACTCTGAAATATTCAAATTTCAGAATATGGGGCAAGGCTCCGTCTGCTCCCAGCTGTGAATCAGGTTTGAAATCCACATTCCGATGGCGGGAAGCCAGAAGATCCGAAACCATCAGTATTCCTAATTGGGACCATTTAGATGGATGGGCATCCTGTAGTCCTACTAATAGGCCGGGCAAGGAGGCTATGGGAGGAGGGGTGGGGAGCGACCTGTGTTTAAATATTTTTTGTTGACAAATCACCAGTATACTTACAATACAAAAGGAAAAAGAAAAGAAAATAATTTTTTCCAGCCAAAATTTCAATGAGACATATTTTAAAATATTAGGGGATAACATTCTAACATATCCAAATAATATTCCCCCCCCCCCCCCCCCCCGATACCTCCTATATAACCTTAAAGTGCTGCACATGTCCCAGAGAAGCAACTCGGATTGTAGAGGACCCTGCAACAAAAAAATCAAGTTTCAGACTTTACAAATTGGTCATCTATTATTGGACTCTACCCCAGGAAGGTTATAACCAAATATTTTCACATGAACTCCTTGCCTGATGAGGAACCCAAAAAGAGTAGTGTAGGCTGGAGGCTTCCTATACATAGTAGTGATCAAGTAAAATTTTTAAAATAAAAAAAAAATAGCTTTTCCTAGATCCCCTTTCGAGTGATTAGGGTCCAGGGAGGAGGGGGGAAGGAAGGTAGGGGGGAGGGGAAGAGAGTGTCCCCCATTCCCGGCGATCCCCCAAGCCTCACAGATACCGTCTAGGTGTAATGTTTAAGGAGTCAGATCTAGCCCACCGTTTGGGTCTGGGAGATGTTGAATTAATAGTACCATATCCTCTGAAAATAGGCCTATTGTTTAACGTATCCGCTGCAATTTCATACATAGTAGAGGTGTTTCAGAGTGATTTAAAGAATGAATGTAAAGACAGAAACTTCATATTGCAAGTGGTGGGCAGTGGGTGTATTCATACACTACAAGTACCATCAAAACATCTAGGACTAGATTACAAGTGGAGCAGTAGTTTACGCTCCTGGCTTCCACATTAACCCCCCACTAGACATTGGCTTTTTTGCACGAAGTACGAAATATGTGGACCATGTTAAAGTATTCCCCCATAGACTTTAATGGAGCACAAAAAGTGAAGTTTTCATAAACTAAAGCCATATCAATAAGTTAAAAAAAACTCCACAATAATTCAATTATCTTATGCTTTTTCAAAAGCATTAGCAGCACAAAAACAACCTCTATTTCTTTAAGCAAAAAATATTTTCAGCTAAAAGGGAAATTATAGAATTATTGTGGAATGTTTTTTTAACTTATTAATATGGGTTCAGTTTATGAAAACCCATTAAAAGCCATAGGGGCTCGAATTATCAAGCACAGAATGGGCTTGATGCCCTGTTTCCTGCACGAGCCTTTAGGCTCCCCTGGAAAGTGATCCCATGGCCTCTGAGGCTGCGGTCTGCAACCCACCCGATCCTTACGATCGGGCTGATTGCACCACCCGAGCCCCCCCTGCTAGCTGGGCGGCATTGCACAAGCAGTTCTGGTGACTGCTTGTGCAATGATAAATGCAGACAGTGTATGCTGGCAGCATTCAGTGATGTCTGCTGGACATGATACGCTACAGCGTATCACGTGATAAATGTGGCCCCATGGTATACACTTTACATGTATTCTAATTGATTTCCATGGGGGGCATTTAAGGATCACAACTACTCGAGACGTATCAAGAAGGGTAGAAGTTTTAATATTCAGGAAAGGAATGTCAAGATATTGTTTTTGTGCTGGACATTTCTACTGAGCCTTCCTGCTTTGTCATTGCTTCTGCTGTCCATTACGTTTGTATTGCTGCTGGCCATTACTGTTTGTATTGCTGTTGGCCACTACTGTTTGTATTGCTGCTGGCCCACTACTGTTTGTATTGCTGCTGGCCACTACTGTTTGTATTGCTGCTGGCCACTACTGTTTTGTATTGCTGCTGGCCACTACTGTTTGTATTGCTGCTGGCCACTACTGTTGTATTGCTGCTGGCCACTACTGTTTGTATTGTGCCTGGCCACTACTGTTTGGTATTGCTGCTGGCCACTACTGTTTGTATTGCTGCTGGCCACTACTGTTTGTATTGCTGCTGGCCACTACTGTTTGTATTGCTGCTGGCCACTACTGTTTGTATTGCTGCTGGCCACTACTGTTTGTATTGCTGCTGGCCCATTACTGTTTGTATTGCTGCTGGCCACTACTGTTTGTATTGCTGCTGGCCACTACTGTTTGTATTGCTGCTGGCCACTACTGTTTGTATTGCTGCTGGCCACTACTGTTTGTATTGCTGCTGGCCACTACTGTTTGTAATGCTGCTGGCCACTACTACGTAGGTTCTTGCCTGCTCACTTCTGTGTGCTGCCTAATCACTACCACCTGCATTACTGAATGCTACTACTGCCTATGGGAACACTGACCATTACTTTCTATATTTCTGCTGCGCTCTTCCCTAGTTACTTCTGGTCAGTGTCCTGTTTACCCACTATGTCCCTTTTTTCCTTTAGTGCCTATATCTGTTGGCCATTATTGCCTGTGCTCTTGAGGCCCATTATTGCTTTTCCTTTTTATTTCTAACCATCACTATTGTATGGTGACCCATCACTATTGTATGGTGACTATTGCTCTGCTCCTGCTGATCTCTACTGTGTCTGTAACTATTGTTGTCATTCTATTTTCCTTGCAGCCTTTTTTTCTGTTACTTGCACCAGTGGGGGATGTGGCGGTTTAGGGGTTATTAAAGTAAGGGACTTATTGCTGCTCCATTAAATTCAATGGGGGTTATTGTGATATTGCAAACGCAATATCCTCTCGTTAACTTTTTGCATGCGTCGGGTTTCGTGCAAGCTCAAAGATTTTACTTTCAACTTGTAATACCAGCGCACAAAAAAGTTAACTTGTAGCGATGTTAACACTCGAGCAGGAGCCGTAACTTACCGGTCCACTTGTAATCTAGCCCTTTGTAGTTAATTACTTTCTTTTTCCTCCCTGGTCCCTTGTGCGACTAATGTCACAGTGCTGAGGGATATGCTGGCATTTAGAAGCAACAGATAGTAAAAATGAATAAATAATGTCTGTAAATATTATCTCAGTATATTAACCAGTAATAAAAGAAAAATAAAATTTGCTATTTGCCTGACTTGTGTACATATTTTTCTTTCTACATCATAAAAATATTTGGGCTACTTACTTCATTGCACATCAGCTATCCTTTCCACTTAATAAACAAGGATGAAATACCCATTCACATTAAGAGGCTTCCAAATAATAGACTTTAAGCAGCTTTTATATATGTTATGAACATACAGTATTTCAAATGAAAAAGGAAAGTTCATTTTCAAGAGTAAAAAATAACAATATATTGCTTTGTAAATTTCTTCTCAATAGTTTTGTATTTTATTAAAATTATATGTTAATTTATGGCAATATTGAACTTTCATATATTGCATGTGCGCTTTTCAAGTTAGTGACATTAAAAGCCACTAAATGCATATGATCAAAAACTATCACCTAGATTACGAGTTTTGCCGTTAGAGGCTGTGCGGTGCTAAACGAGCAGTTTTTCCCCTCACCCGCTCACTTACCTGCAGCGCAGGTATTACGAGTTTTCAGAAACCCGACGTTAAAAGACTAGAAGTGAACGTTAAGCAAAATTTAGCTTCATTACCGCACTTACAATACCAGCGCTGCTTAAGTCAGCGGTGAGCTGGTGTAACGTGCTTGTGCACAATTTCCCCCATAGGAATCAACGGGGAGAGCCGGCGGAAAAAAAGTCTAACACCTGCAAAAAAAGCAGCCATAAAACTCACTAACGGAGCCCCATTGATTCCTATGGGAAATAAAAGTTATGTCTACACCTAACACCCTAACATGAACGCCGAGTCTAAACACTGCTAATCTTTACATTTATTAATCCCTAATCTGCCGCCCCCGACATTGCTGACACCTACATTATTATTATTAACCCCTAATCTGCCGCTACGACACCGCCGCCACCTACATTATACTTATGAACACCTAATCTGCTGCCCCCAACATCGCCAGCGCGTACATTATATTTATTAACACCTAATCTGCCACCCCCAATGTCGCTGTCACCTACCTACACTTATTAACCCCTAATCTGCCGTCCCAACGTCGCCCGCCACTATAATAAAACATATTAACCCCTAAACCGCCGCACTCCCCCCTCGCAAACATTAGTTAAATATTATTAACCCCTAATCTGCTGTCCCTAACATCTCCGCCACCTACCTACATTTATTAACCCCCTAATCTGCAGCCCCCAACGTCGCCACTATATTAAAGTTATTAACCCCTAAACCTAAGTCTAACCCTAAACCTAACACCCCATAACTTAAATATAATTTTAATAAATCTTAATAAATATTCCTATAATTAACTAAATTATTCCTATTTAAAACTAAATACTTAACTATAAAATACACCCTAAGCTAGCTACAATATAACTAATAGTTACATTGTAGCTAGCTTAGAATTTATTTTTATTTTACAGGCAAGTTTGAATTTATTTTAACTAGGTAGAATAGTTATTAAATAGTTATTAACTATTTAATAATTACCTAGTTAAAATAAAGACAAATTTACCTGTAAAATAAAACCTTACCTAAGTTACACTAACACCTAACACTACACTATAATTAAATAAATTAAATAAATTAAATACAATTACCTAAATTAAATTAAATTAGCTAAAGTACAAAAACAAACAAACAAACACTAAATTACAGAAAATAATAAACAAATTACAGAAATTTAAATTAATTACACCTAATCCAATAGCCCTATTAAAATAAAAAAAGCCCCCCTAAAATATAAAAAACCCTAGGCCTAAATTAAACTGCCAATAGCCCTTAAAAAGGGCCTTTTGCGGGGCATTGCCCCAAAGTAATCAGCTCTTTTACCTGTAATAAAAATACAAACAATCCCCCCAACAGTAAAACCCACCACCCACACAAACCAACCCCCAAATAAAATACTATCTAAAAAAAAACCTAAGCTCCCCCATTGCCCTGAAAAGGGCATTTGGAATGGCATTGCCCTTAAAAGGGCAGTTAGCTCTTTTGCAATCCCAAACCCCTAATCTAAAAAAATAAACCCGACCCAATACACCCTTAAAAAAAAAACTAACACTAACCCCCTGAAGATCGACTGTACCGGGAGACCGTCTTCATCCAAGCCGGGCGAAGTGTCCTCCAGACGGGCAGAAGTCTCATCCAAGCCATGCAGAAGTGGTCCTCCCAGAAGGGCAAAAGTCTTCATCCAGACGGCATCTTCTATCTTTATCCATCCAGACGCGGAGCGGGTCCATCTTCAAAGACATCCGACGCGGAGTATCCTCTTCTTCCGACGACTAAAACAGAATGAAGGTACCTTTAAGTGATGTCATCCAAGATGGCGTCCCTTAGATTCCGATTGGCTGATAGAATTATATCAGTCAATAAGGATTAAGGTAGAAAAAATCCTATTGGCTGATGCAATCAGCCGATAGGATTGAAGTTCAATCCTGGAGGACCACTTCTGCCCAGATTGGATGAAGACTTCTGCCCATCTGGAGGACTACTTCGCCCGGCTTGGATGAAGACTTTTGCCCTTCTGGAGGACCACTTCTGCCCGGCTTGGATGAAGACTTCTGCCCGTCTGGAGGACCACTTCGCCGGCTTGGATGAAGACGTCTCCCGGTAAGTCGATCTTCAGGGGGATAGTGTTAGGTTTTTTTATGGGTGTATTGGGTGGGTTTATTTTTTAGATTAGGGGTTTGGGCTTGCAAAAGAGCTAACTGCCCTTTTAAGGGCAATGCCCATCCAAATGCCCTTTTTAGGGCAATGGGGAGCTTAGGTTTTTTTAGCTAGTACTTTATTTGGGGGGTTGGTTGTGTGGGTGGTGGGTTTTACTGTTGGGGGGGTTGTTTGTATTTTTTTTTACAGGTAAAAGAGCTGATTACTTTGGGGAAATGCCCCGCAAAAGGCCCTTTTAAGGGCTATTGGTAGTTTAGGCTAGGGGTTTTTTATTTTGGGGGGGCTTTTTTATTTTAATAGGGCTATTAGATTAGATGTAATTTGTTTAAATTTCTGTAATTTGAATATTATTTTCTGTAATTTAGTGTTTGTTTGTTTTTTACTTTAGCTAATTTAATTTAGATGAGACAAGTCCCTGTAAAAAACACAATAGAACAGGAGCGCAACTCCGTGCACCAAACAGTACACGGATGATCTAAGTGTAGATTAAAAACAATTTATTGGTAGACACAAAATGACAAACGTCCAAACATCAAGTTAAACACTCACATCGATGTACTCAAACATATGAGATATGTACATGCAGATAAATACTATTTCGTCGGAGCTTCACTCCACCGGTCTCCTCCTCTCTCCCTTTAATAGTCTTTCGATAGCCAGTGGATGAGTCTTACATGAATCCTTAGGACCCTTTCTGCTTCGATCCGACAGACACTGCCCTGTAAAATGCCGGCTCAGTGCAGATACTGTCTTTCACGTCAGAATACGTCCAGAGCGTGTCGTCAAGTGGGGCGTGGCCTTCACCCCGTTTTGCGAGGCTCCTCCTCGCTTTGTCAGAGGCAAAGAGGCTTACATGAATCCTTAGAGGGTCCTAAGGATTCATGTAAGGACTCATCCACTGGCTATCGAAGACTATTAAAGGGAGAGAGGAGGGAGACCGGTGGAGTGAAGCTCCGAAGAAATAGTATTTATCTGCATGTACATACCTCATATGTTTAAGGAGTATTGATGTGAGTGTTTAACTTGATGTTTGGACTTTGTCATTTGTGTCTACCAATAAATTGTTTTTAATCTACACTTAGATCATCTGTGTACTGTTTGGTGCACGGAGCTGCACTCCTGTTCTCTTGTGTTTTTTACAGGGACTTGTCTCATCTTTTATCACCATGGAATTACACCAGTGGATTTTAAAGGAGCAGCAGGGGAAGTGTGGATTAAGACTGTTTACTCTATTTTTATATATGGACTACAGTGATTTACTTAGGCTGTGAATAATGCATTTGGTAAGAAGTACATATATTAATTATTTATCTATCTTTATATAGACATGCTGTATTAAAGAGGTTAGTGTGAACAGTTTATTTACTACATACTCCCTATATTTAGCTGTGCATGATAGAATTGTGTACTTTACCTAGTTGATTTTAAGTACTCTTTTTATTATTGGAATTATTATACATCTTGGGTGGCGCTTTGGGAGTTTGTTTCTTGTTTTAATTTAATTTAGGTAATTGTATTTAATTTAGTTAATTTATTTAATTATAGTGTAGTATTAGGTGTTAGTGTAACTTAGGTAGGTTTTATTTTACAGGTTAATTTGTCTTTATTTTAACTAGGTAGTTATTAAATAGTTAATAACTATTTAATAACTATTCTACCTAGTAAAAATAAATACAAACTTGCGCTGGTAAAATAAAAATAAATCCTAAGATAGCTACAATGTAGTTAATAGTTATATTGTAACTAGCTTAGGGTTTATTTTATAGGTAAGTATTTAGTTTTAAATAGGAATAATTTAGTTAATGATAGGAATATTTGTTTAGATTTATTAAAATTATATTTAAGTTAGTGGGGTGTTAGGTTTAGGGTTAGACTTAGGTTTAGGGGTTAATAACTTTAATATAGTGGCGGCGACGTTGGGGGCGGCAGATTAGGGGTTAATAAATGTAGGTAGGTGGGCGGCGATGTTGAGGGGCTGGCATATTAGGAGATAATAATAATTAACTAATGTTTGCGAGGCAGAAGTGCGGCGGTTTAGGGGTTAATATGTTTTATTATAGTGGCGGCGACGTTGGGGCGGCAGATTAGGGGTATAATAAGTTTAGGTAGGTGGCGGCGACATTGGGGCGGCAGATTAGGTGTAATAAATATAATGTAGGTATCGGCGATATTGGGGTCAGCAGATTAGGGGTTCATACATATAACGTAGGTGGTCGGCGGTGTCCGGAGCGGCAGATTAGGGGTTAAAATTTTTATTTTAGTATTTGCGATGCGGGAGGGCCTCTGTTTAGGGGTTTATAGGTAGTTTATGAGTGTTAGTGTACTTTTTAGCACTTTAGTTATGAGTTTTATGCTACAGCGTTGTACCATAAAACTCTTAACTACTGACTTTTAAATTTGTAAGGACTCTTGACAGGAGAGGGGTGTACCGCTCACTTTTTGGCCTCCCAGGACAGACTCGTAATATCAGCGCTATGGAAGTCCCAGAGAAAAAAGACTTAACGAAGCTTACATAAGTCATTTTGCGGTAAGGCCAAAGAAGTGTGTGGTGACCCTAAACCTTCAAGACTCGTAATAGCAGAGGGCGTAAAAAAAACAGCGTTAGGACCTCTTAACGCTGCTTTTTTACCCTAACGCACAACTCATAATCTAGCCGACTGTGAGTTGTAATAATACTCTTCAAATCTAAAATTATTACAAAAATTGAGAGTCCATTATATATGATAAATAATAGCCATACTTTAGTTTCACGAATACATAATTAAGTAAAATAATTTAAAAAGAACACACACACATACTGTACATAGCTTTTCATAAATATATAATCTGTCTTTGGTGTCAACATTAAAGTTCTCAACTATTTGATCTAGTTTAGTTTGATCAGTTGTCTTTCTAATCTAGTTTTCTAATATCAGTTGTCATAAGTAAAATTTGCATGAGTTCAAACAAAATGACTAAATGTTCTTTATCTGAATATTTTGATGTTTTATGAGACACAAATAATAAATTAGCAATTAGCTCCCTCTCTGTATATTAAATTGATGAAATCTCCAAAGCTGCCAGTTTTTTTGTCCTGGCTTAAAAAGAGACCAGGCTTTCATCACCTTACAGCAGGCAAATTTAACATGGACATTTTAATCCTTTTTATGTATATAAAAACTAAGCCCTAATTTTCAAAAAACAAGAACCAAATCCTAAGCAACCTATTATGATAGTATTAACAGTTAGCAGCCTTGTTGCAAAAATTGTTGTTATCAAGTGTGTTGCCACGCTTTCATACTCAATTTGCTCAAAACTTGAATAGCTTAAGCACTACAGTATAGTATTTTTATTTTTGGGGAGACAATATTATAATGAAGGCAATGAAATCCTAAGGTGGACACTTGTATGTGAAACAACCCACATTGTTGATACTGGGCTTCCTCAACCATAGCAAGTTAAAGCAGATTTACAGCTGATTTATTAGTTTGTGTTAAGTGGCTTTAAGGTACATAAAATCCAATGCAGATGATCAACTAGAAATAAATCTTCTGCACAAAGTCAACCCATAATTAGATTTAACCCTAACTACTGCTCATCTCTTTTCCCATAAATTAGATAACAGAAGAAAATTTAAAGTTGTTTATTGAATTCTCTATCAGAATCATGAATGTTTAATTTTAACTTTATGGTTTCTTTAAGTATAACAACTAATTTAAACCTCTGATGCCACAACTAACCTTAAAGGGATACTGAACCCAAAATTTGTTCGTTATTCATACAGGAGCATGCAATTTTAAGCAACTTTCTAATTTACTCCTATTATCATTTTTTCTTCGTTCTCTTGGCTTTCTTTATTTGAAAAAGAAAGTCCAGAACCCTGGACAGCACTTGTTATTGGTGGATAAATGTATCCACCAATCAGCAAGAACAACCCAGGTTGTTCACCAAAAATGGGCCAGCATCTAAACTTACATTCTTGCTTTTTAAATAAAGATACCAAGAAAATGAAGAACATTTGCTAATAGGAGTAAATTAGAAAGTTGCTTAAAATTGCATGCTCTATCTGAATCACAAAAGAAAAACATTTGGGTTCAGTGTCCCTTTAAACACATTTATCCACAAAAGACATTAAAATGGCTTACTCGAATACGCCAACATATTATTTGTTTTGAGAACCATTTCCAATAACTAATAACACGCATTGATTATGGTTGACAAAAAATAACCATAAAAATAAAAATCAACTCTGGCATCCACACTTTGCAAACTCCCCTTTAATGGAAACAGTCTACATTAATTAATTTTTTGGTATACAAACTGGGGATGGTGTATGTATTAGTAACTATTCCACATGTGGGACACTCATTAGGAAATTCTCTCATTTAAAACAAGCTATTCAGGACTTAAACCAGTGTATGTCATGTGTTAAATCTATTATTTTATGTAATACTTTTGTTATTTTGATATCTAAATCTCAGGACTAACAAGGCTACTCCAATCAACGTATATATATATAGTATATATATATATATATATATAATATATATATATATATAGTATATAATATATATATATATATATATAATTATTTGTAAAGAAGGGCACTCTCAGGATATTTGTTTCAAGCTATAAATAAGTTTATTCTTACGTGACGGTATCAGAATTTTAATTGCAGAAGATCATAGTCGATGTTTCGGCTCCTATATGAGCCTTCTTCAAGACAAAACATATCTAGAAAAAGAACAAAAGAAGTAAAATCTTACACTCAATATATGATCAGTGATGACATACAACAGAAACACCCAGCAACATACATACAATTTAAAAATAAACTGTAACTCAATCCAGCCAAGAGGCCAAACACTCACAGCAAGTCAGAGTACTAGAACTACAGAATTATAGAATACAAGCGGAAATTGCAGCTAGACTTGTGCGCAGGGCAAAACATTTTGTTTCGGTTCATTTTGGATCGATTCGAATTCTGATACATTCGAATGCATTTGTTTCGGATTCGTCTCGGATTAATTTGGATTTGAATAAATTCTAATGTAGTCGGATGTATTTGGTTCGGATTCGATTCGTAAACTCAGAGGTTCGGTATGTATTAAGGGTGGGATGTGCTGTGTATTAGACTAGTATTATGTACTGTGATATTAGGTGTAACCCATAGCAGAGTGATATAACCTAATATACAGTACAATACTAGTGTAATTGTGATTAGTCCATGGCCATCCGAATGTTATGAATAAATCCAAACTAATTCGGATTTATTTGTTAGATTCGGTGCTACGTTAATTCTGAAATTCTAATTGATCCGATTAATCTTCTGAATTTGACAAATTCGTTCCAAATTTTAAATTCGGAACAAAACTAAACGCTTTGCTAGAATTTCACCAGCTCATAATAGAGCCAGTCGTCATCTGTCAGAATAAACCTATTCATCAAACATAAAAGGTGTATAAGGACAAGACATCTATAATACTGAAGTGGTTAAGCATAGCACCACATGACCTAGAATCAGTACTGAGTCATATATAATATTAAAATAACTACTCATACAGGTGCAAACCCCACTTATAATAAAGCTGCTATAGAGAGTTACAAGCAGAACATATAATCGGACAAGGAAAGCTAGGTAAAGTTCACAGAACAAGTGACTCAAGTTGCAAGTCCACAGCATAGTTATTAACATACCGCAAACTAATGGCAGAGCACTTATTAGCTGTTAAAAACTGAATAACTGCCAGGACTCTGGCTCACCCAGTGATAGACAGTGGAAACATATAGGGAATCACAGCATAGCTGCTAATGCCAGCGTAACATCAAACTGTATACCTAACTAATTGTCCACCATCCAGCCATATTACAAGAGAGTCATCACATGCAATAGAGAGGAAACTCAACCAATAGGTGAGTTGAAAATCTAAATGAGCTGAAAACTGTGTTTAAAATCTAGACAACATGAAGTAACCATGCGTCAATCAGTATCTAAAGTTATCACCGAATGTAACCCGTGATAGTACGTAAGGCATACAGGCCAAGCTCGTAACATGCTGTCTTCGGACATAAACAGATATAATGGAAAACTAACTAATTTGTTGAGTCATGCATATTAGTACCTGTGTACTGTGTGTTCCTGGAAGATATAGATTTCTAACCCTCCAGGGAGACCATGTTATAGTAACTTGACCAAATTTGGGGGCATTTATTGAAGTTTTTTCTTCTGACCTGTTTTCTTGATTTTAGTTGTATGTAGCATTGTCTTGGATCACCTTGGATTTTTACCACAGACTGAGCTTCATACATCTTCATAGCACCCCCTTGGTTAGGGGGTTGGTTATTGCAATGAGTTTACTGATACACTCTTTGAGGTTGCCTCTTATTTTCATCGGACTCATTGAACTTTTTGATCCTGCTAAAATGTGCGAGAGTTCGCGCTATAGAGCATTGCCTAACAGGTGCTCGTCTGTCTTTAGGTGATTATGCGTATTATATGTTACACCAGTTCTGTCAGGTCTGTCCAGGTTGGCACTCCTCGGTTTACTATCTTAGCTCCTTGCATCTTATACAACAGTATGGAGGGTCTAGCGGGCCATATCTCTTATTGATGACTTGTTAAATTGTCCAAATATTGGCGGGTCTCCTACATATGTACTCGCTACAGCTTTTATATTGTAATTCACTGGGTTTCTTGAACTGTAGGTTATATTTTTGTCCCTTGGTTATGGGGAGGGATCATCGGGGCTTTGAGTTGAGACAGCCATCTGGTGTTTGACAGCTGTTGGAGTGTATGACAGCCTGATGTCAATCCCATCGTTACATGATTGACGCTATTTAAGGGGAAGCAGGCGGTTCATACATTGTATATCCACTGTTTCCGTCTGGGGAGTACGCCTTAAATAGCCCGACTAATGGTAAGTTCTGTATCTTAGCTTTTACAGGCATATGACATGGTTTGATTGTTTTCACAACTTAGGAGGCTTTTTTTGATTGTGCCCGTACACTGGGGTCTCCCTTCCAGCAGGTTTGTCGCTTCACCCACTAGGATGGTGTAATTTTGTAGTGTGGATTAACAGGGCTCCTAACTGAGGCTGTGTTTAGAGGTTTTTATCAGCAGCGTCAGTGCAGATAGCGTATCTTTGTTTTAGCTGATAGTTGATTTTAGCTAGTAATAGTGGAGCCGGTTGCTCATGCATTACATGTCTATTTTTCGCTTATTGGTTGGCCTTGATAGCAGTTTTTTTAGTGAAATCTATATCTCTGCTATTATTTGCATAGCGCTTTTAGTATGGATGCTGTGATTCATATATGTTTCCACTGTCTATCACTGGGTGAGCCAGAGTCCTGGCAGTTATTCAGTTTTTAGCAGCTAATAAGTGCTCTGCCATTAGTTTGCTCTATATAATAACTATGCTGTGACTTGCAACTTTGAGTCACTTGTTTCTGTGAATTTACCTAGATTTCCTTGTCCGATGATGTGATCTGCTTGTAACTCTCATGCATGAGTAGTTATTTTTATATTAATAATGACTCAGTACTGATTCTAGGTCATGTGGGGGTCTATGCCTGGTTTTGGTATAATAACAAGAGTAGTGGTCAAAGAGTCAGGTGGCAAGGAGTCTTCCTCGATGAGCAGATCAAAAAACCTGAGAGCATAGCTGGATTTGGAATTTTGTATAGAAGAGGGCAGCATAGCCATCAGGTTCAGAAGATTTTAGAGGCTTTATAAACTGAATCGTGCCTGCTATTTCCTGCTATTTTGGTAAAAGTTGAATAAAGAAATTCTCTTGAGGCAACAAAGTTGATTTTGAGTTTGTGTGTATGAACTTAAGATCCACACTGGATGTTCTTGACCTGCCTCAATAAAGTGGGATCAAGATGTCAGCATGCTGGCTTCTCAAAGAGCATAACTGTATATGTAACTGAGCTATAGTCGCCCTTGTCTTTTTTTATGTTTGGCTTTCAATTTAATAAAAATCACACAAACATAACTCTGCAACCTGGTTATCTTCATGTATGGCTAGAAACGGGTTAATATCATTCTTTGTGCATTCTACCATATCCAGAAATGTTGAAAGTGGTTCTGGGAGCTTCAAAGGAGATCTGGATAACACACAATTTTATTCTTAGCGTGAAGCAAATAGCGGAGAAGTATGCTCCTTTTTTTGTCAGGGTATTGAGACTTCTGACATTGTGTGTGGTGCACAGAAATGTCTTAAAGGGACGTAATACTTATATGCTAAATCACTTAAAACTGATGCAGTATAACTGTAAAAAGCTGACAGGAAAATATCACCTGAGCATCTTTGATTCAATAAATTTTTATTGGGTTTACATTTTTTCACAACATTACATCCAAAATTCAAATTTGACATAAAAGGCAGAAGAAATAACAAAAAAATACAATAATTTGGATGTTTTGAACCATCCCAATCATTTTAACATTTTTAAGAAGTAGCTAATTCCCAGATATATTGTCTAAGTACATTGTAATAAAGTAAAGGAAAGGAAAGAGGGAAAGGAAAGAGGGTGGAAGGGGGGAATAAGAAAGACAGAGTTACAGAACTCTGTATTGGTCTCATCTATGTCTAGAAGAAAAGAATCAAGAGCATGACTAATTGTCCACCATCCAGCCATATTACAAGAGAGTCATCACATGCAATAGAGAGGAAAACTCAACAATAGGAGAGTTGAAAAATCAAATGAGCTGAAAACTGTGTTTAAATCTAGACAAACATGAAGTAACCATGCTCCAATCCAGTAACTAAAGTTATCACCGAATGTAACCCGTGATAGTACGTAAGGCATACAGGCCAAAGCTCTAACATGCTGTCTTCGGATATAAACAGATATAATGGAAAACTAACTAAATTTTTGAGTCATGCTTATAGTACCTGTGTACTGTGTGTTCCTGGAAGATATAGATTTCATACCCTCCAGGGAGACCATGTTACTAGTAACTTGACCAAATTAGGGGCATTTATTGAAGTTTTTTCTTCTGACCTGTTTTCTTGATTTTAGTTTGTATGTGGCATTGTCTTGGGATCACCTTGGATTTTTACACAGATGAGCTTCATAAATCTTCATAGCCACCCCCTTGGTTAGGGGGTTGTTTATTGCAATGAGTATACTGATACCTCTTTGAGGTTGCCTCTATTTTCATCGGACTCATTTCACTTTTTGATCCCTGCTAAAAATGTGCAGAGAGTTCCACTATAGAACATTGCCTAACAGGTGCTTGTCTGTCTTTAGGTGATTTATGCATATTATATGTCACACCAGTTCAGTCAGGTCTGTCTAGGTGGCACTCTCGGTTTACTATCTTAGCTCCTTGCATCTTATACAACAGTATGGTGGGTCTAGCGGGCCATATCTCTTATTGATGACTTGTTAAACTGTCCAATATGTGGCGGGTCTCCTACATATGTACTCGCTACAGCTTTTATATTGTAATTCACTGGGTTTCTTGAACTGTAGGTTATATTTTTGTCCCTTGGTTATGGGGAGGGATCATTGGGGCTTTGAGTTGAGACAGCCATCTGGTTTTTGACAGCTGTTGGAGTGTAGACAGCTGATGTCAATCCCATAGTTACGTGATTGACGCTATTTAAGGGGAAGCAGGCGGTTCATACATTGTATATCCACTGTTTCGTCTGGGAGTACGCCTTAATAGCCGAAAACTAACTAATTTTTGAGTCATGCATATTAGTACCTGTGTACTGTGTGTTCCTGGAAGATATAGATTTCTAACCCTCCAGGGAGACCATGTTATAGTAACTTGACCAAATTTGGGGCATTTATTGAAGTTTTTCTTCTGACCGTTTTCTTGATTTTAGTTGTATCTGGCATTGTCTTGGATCAACTGGGATTTTTACACAGATGAGCTTCATACATCTTCATAGCCACCCCCTTGGTTAGGGGGTTGGTTATTGCAATGAGTTTACTGATACACTCTTTGAGGTTGCCTCTTATTTTCATCGGACTCATTTCACTTTTTGATCCCTGCTAAAAATGTGCAGAGAGTTCTGCTATAGAACATTGCCTAACAGGTGCTCGTCTGTCTTTAGGTGATTTATGCATATTATATGTCACACCAGTTCAGTCAGGTCTGTCCAGGTGGCACTCTCGGTTTACTATCTTAGCTCCTTGCATCTTATACAACAGTATGGTGGGTCTAGCGGGCCATATCTCTTATTGATGACTCGTTAAACTGTCCAATATTTGGCGGGTCTCCTACATATGTACTCGCTACAGCTTTTATATTGTAATTCACTGGGTTTCTTGAACTGTAGGTTATATTTTTGTCCCTTGGTTATGGGGAGGGATCATCGGGGCTTTGAGTTGAGACAGCCATCTGGTGTTTGACAGCTGTTGGAGTGTAGACAGCTGATGTCAATCCCATAGTTACGTGATTGACGCTATTTAAGGGGAAGCAGGCGGTTCATACATTGTATATCCACTGTTTCGTCTGGGAGTACGCCTTAATAGCCGACTAATGGTAAGTTCTGTATCTTAGCTTTTACAGGCATATGACATGGTTTGATTGTTTTCACAACTTAGGAGGCTTTTTGTGATTGTGCCCGTACACCGGGGTCTCCCTTCCAGCAGGTTGTCGCTTCACCACTAGGATGGTGTAATTTTGTTAGTGTGGGATTAACAGGGCTCCTAACTGAGGCTGTGTTTAGAGGTTTTTATCAGCAGCGGCAGTGCAGATAGCGTATCTTTGTTTTAGCTGTTAGTTGATTTTAGCTAGTAATAGTGGAGCCGGTTGCTCATGCATTACATGTCTATTTTTCGCTTATTGGTTCGCCTTGATAGCAGTTTTTTTTAGTGAAATCTATATCTCTGCTATTATTTGCATAGCGCTATTTAGTATGGATCGTGTCATGCAGTGGGTTAGGGTGCATTTGTTAGTTTTCCAATATATCTGTTTATGTCCGAAGACAACATGTTAGAGCTTGGCCTGTATGCCTTACGTATTATCACGGTTACATTCGGTGATAACTTTAGATACTGATTGGAGCATGGTTACTTCATGTTGTCTAGATTTAAACACAGTTTTCAGCTCATTTAGATTTTCAACTCTCCTATTGGTTAAGCTTCCTCCCTATTGCATGTGATGACTCTCTTGTAATATGGCTGGATGGTGGACAGTTAGTTAGGTATACAGTTTGAGGTTACGCGGGCTTTAGCAGCTATGCTGTGATTCCCTATATGTTTCCACTGTCTATCACTGGGTGAGCCAGAGTCCTGGCAGTTATTCAGTTTTTAGCAGCTAATAAGTGCTCTGCCATTAGTTTGCTCTATATTAATAACTATGCTGTGACTTGCAACTTTGAGTCACTTGTTCTGTGAATTTACCTAGCTCTCCTTGTCCGATGATATGATCTGCTTGTAACTCTCATGCATGAGTAGTTATTTTTATATTATATATGACTCAGTACTGATTCTAGGTCATGTGGGGTCTATGCCTGGTTTTGGTATCATAACAAGAGTAGTGGTCAAAGAGTCATGTGGCAAGGAGTCTTCCTGATGAGCAGATCAAAAAACCTGATGAGAGCATAGCTGGATTTGGAATTTTGTATAGAAGAGGGCAGCATAGCCCTCAGGTTCAGAAGATTTTAGAGGCTTTATAAAACTGAATCGTGCCTGCTATTTCTGCTATTTTGGTAAAAGTTGAATAAAGAAATTCTCTTGAGGCAACAAAGTTGATTTTGAGTTTGTGTGTATGAACTTAAGATCCACACTGGATGTTCTTGACCTGCCTCAATAAAGTGGATCAAGATGTCAGCATGCTGGCTTCTCAAAGGGCATAACTGTATATGTAACTGAGCTATAGTCGCCCTTGTCTTTTTTATGTTTGGCTTTCATTTAAATAAAATCACACAAACATAACTCTGCAACCTGGTTATCTTCATGTATGGCTAGAAATGGGTTAATATCATTCTGTGTGCATTCTACCATATTCCAGAAATGTTGAAAGTGGTTCTGGGAGCTTCCAAGGAGATCTGGATAACACACAATTTTAGTCTTAGCATGAAGCAAATAGCGGAGAAGTATGCTCCTTTTTTTGTCAGGGTATTGAGACTTCTGACATTGTGTGTGGTGCACTAGAAATGTCTTAAAGGGACGTAATACTCATATGCTAAATCACTTAAAACTGATGCAGTATAACTGTAAAAAGCTGACAGGAAAATATCACCTGAGCATCTTGATTCAATAAATTTTTTCACAACATTACACCCAAAATTCAAATTTGACATAAAAGGCAGAGGCCTAGATTTAGAGTTTGGCGGTAGCCGTGAAAACCAGCGTTAGAGGCTCCTAACGCTGATTTTAGGCTACCGCCGGTATTTGGAGTCACACAAAATAGGGTCCTAATATCGCTCACTTTTTCAGCCGCGACTTTTCCATACCGCAGATTCCCCTTACGTAAATTGCGTATCCTATTCTTTTCAATGGATTTTTCTAACTCCGGTATTTAGAGTCGTTTCTGTGAAGTGAGTGTTACACATCTAACGACAAAACTCCAGCCGCAGGAAAAAAGTCAGTAGTTAAGAGCTTTCTGGGCTAACGCCGGTTCATAAAGCTCTTAACTACTGTACTCTAAAGTACACTAACACCCATAAACATACCTATGTACCCTAAACCGAGGTCCCCCCACATCACCGACACTCGGAAAAAAAATTTTAACCCCTAATCTGCCGACCGCCACCTACGTTATACTTATGTACCCCTAATCTGCTGCCCCTAACACCGCCGACCCCTATATTATATTTATTAACCCCTAATCTGCCCCCCTCAACGTCGCCTCCACCTGCCTACACTTATTAACCCTAATCTGCCGACCGGACTTGAGCGCTACTATAATAAAGTTATTAACCCCTAATCCGCCTCACTAACCCTATATTAACCCCTAATCTGCCCTCCCTAACATCGCCGACACCTAACTTCAATTATTAACCCCTAATCTGCCGACCGAATCTCGCCACTATTCTAATAAATGTATTAACCCCTAAAGCTAAGTCTAACCCTAATACTAACACCCCCTAAATTAAATATAATTTAAATCTAACGAAATTAATTAACTCTTATTAAATAAATTATTCCTATTTAAAGCTAAATACTTACCTGTAAAATAAACCCTAATATAGCTACAATATAAATTATAATTATATTATAGCTATTTTAGGATTTATATTTATTATACAGGGACTTTGTATTTATTTTTAACCAGTACAATAGCTATTAAATAGTTTAGAACTATTTAATAGCTAAAATAGTTAAAAATAATTACAAATTTACCTGTAAAAGAAATCCTAACCTAAGTTACAAATAATACCTTAACCACTACACTATCAATAAATAAATTAAATAAAATACCTACAATTAACCTATACACTACACTATCAATAAATTAATTAAATACAATTGCTACAAATAAATACAATTAAATAAACTAGCTAACGTACAAATAATAAAAAAGACTAAGTTACAAAAAATAAAAAAATATTTACAAACATAAGAAAAATATTACAACAATTTTAAAACTAATTACACCTTACTCTAAGGCCCCCTAATAAAATAACAAATGCCCTACCCTATTCTAAATTACTAAAGTTCAAAGCTCTTTTACCTTACCAGCCCTGAACAGGGCCCTTTGCGGGGCATGCCCAAGAAATGCAGCTCTTTTTGCCTGTAAAAAAAAAAAACATACAATACCCCCCCCCCCAACATTACAACCCACCACCCACATACCCCTAATCTAACCCAAACCCCCCTTAAATAAACCTAACACTAAGCCCCTGAAGATCATCCTACCTTGTCTTCACCATACCAGGTTCACCGATCGGTCCAGAAGAGCTCCTCCGATGTCCTGATCCAAGCCCAAGCGGGGGCTGAAGAGGTCCATGATCCGGCTGAAGTCTTCATCCAAGCGGGGCAGAAGAGGTCTTCCATCCGATTGAAGTCTTCATCCAAGCGGCATCCATCCGGAGCAAGCGGGGGGGGGGGGCAGCATCCTGAAGACCTCCACCGGCGACATCCATCCTGGCCAACGACTGAACTGACGAATGACGGTTCCTTTAAATGACGTATCCAAGATGGCAGTCCCTCGAATTCCGATTGGCTGATAGGATTCTATCAGCCAATCGGAATTAAGGTAGGAATATTCTGATTGGCTGATGGAATCAGCCAATCAGAATAAAGTTCAATCCGATTGGCTGATCCAATCAGCCAATCAGATTGAGCTTGCATTCTATTGGCTGATCTGTTATTTTATTAGGGGGCTTAGAGTAGGTGTAATTAGTTTAAAATTGTTGTAATATTTTTCTTAAGTTTGTAAATATTTTTTTATTTTTTGTACTTTAGTTTTTTTTTTTTTGTACCTTAGTTCTTTTTTATTTTTTGTACTTTAGCTAGTTTATTTAATTGTATTTATTTGTAGCAATTGTATTTAATTAATTTATTGATAGTGTAGTGTTAGGTTAATTGTAGGAAATTGTAGGTAGTTTATTTAATTTATTTTATATTTGTCTTGTGTTAGGTTTATTTGTAACTTAGGTTAGGATTTCTTTTACAGGTAAATTTGTAATTATTTAAACTATTTTAGCTATTAAATAGTTCTTAACTATTTAATAGCTATTGTACCTGGTTAAAATAAATACAAAGTTACCTGTAAAATAAATATAAATCCTAAAATAGCTATAATATAATTATAATTTATATTGTAGCTATATTAGGATTTATTTTACAGGTAAGTATTTAGCTTTAAATAGGAATAATTTATTTAATAAGAGTTAATTAATTTCGTTAGATTTAAAATTATATTTAACTTAGGGGGGTGTTAGTGTTAGGGTTAGACTTTAGGGGTTAATACATTTATTAGAATAGCGGTGAGCTCCAGTCAGCAGATTAGGGGTTAATAATTGTAGTTAGGTGTCGGCGATGTTAGGGAGGGCAGATTAGGGGTTAATACTATTTATTATAGGGTTAGTGAGGCGGATTAGGGGTTAATAACTTTATTATAGTAGCGCTCAGGTCCAAGCGGCATCCATCCGGAGCGAGGCGGCAGCATCCTGAAGACCTCCACCGCGGAACATCCATCCTGGCCAACGACTGAACGACGAATGACGGTTCCTTTAAATGACGTCATCCAAGATGGCGTCCCTCGAATTCCGATTGGCTGATAGGATTCTATCAGCCAATCGGAATTAAGGTAGGAATATTCTGATTGGCTGATGGAATCAGCCAATCAGAATAAAGTTCAATCCGATTGGCTGATCCAATCAGCCAATCAGATTGAGCTTGCATTCTATTGGCTGATCTGTTATTTTATTAGGGGGTTTAGAGTAGGTGTAATTAGTTTAAAATTGTTGTAATATTTTTCTTAAGTTTGTAAATATTTTTTTATTTTTTGTAACTTAGTTCTTTTTTATTTTTGTACTTTAGCTAGTTTTTATTTAATTGTATTTATTTGTAGCAATTGTATTTAATTAATTTATTGATAGTGTAGTGTTAGGTTAATTGTAGGAAATTGTAGGTAGTTTATTTAATTAATTTATTGATAGTCTAGTGTTAGGTTTATTTGTAACTTAGGTTAGGATTTCTTTTACAGGTAAATTTGTAATTATTTAAACTATTTTAGCTATTAAATAGTTCTTAACTATTTAATAGCTATTGTACCTGGTTAAAATAAATACAAAGTTACCTGTAAAATAAATATAAATCCTAAAATAGCTATAATATAATTATAATTTATATTGTAGCTATATTAGGATTTATTTTACAGGTAAGTATTTAGCTTTAAATAGGAATAATTTATTTAATAAGAGTTAATTTATTTCGTTAGATTTAAATTATATTTAACTTAGGGGGGTGTTAGTGTTAGGGTTAGACTTTAGGGGTTAATACATTTATTAGAATAGCGGTGAGCTCCAGTCGGCAGATTAGGGGTTAATAATTGAAGTTAGGTGTCGGCGATGTTAGGGAGGGCAGATTAGGGGTTAATACTATTTATTATAGGGTTAGTGAGGCGGATTAGGGGTTAATAACTTTATTATAGTAGCGCTCAGGTCCGGTCGGCAGATTAGGGGTTAATAAGTGTAGGCAGGTGGAGGCGACGTTGTGGGGGGCAGATTAGGGGTTAATAAATATAATATAGGGGTCGGCGATGTTAGGGCAGCAGATTAGGGGTACATAGGGATAATGTAAGTAGCGGCGGTTTACGGAGCGGCAGATTAGGGGTTAATAATAATATGCAGGGGTCAGCGATAGGGGGCGGCAGATTAGGGGTTAATAATAGTGTAAGGTTAGGGGTGTTTAGACTTGGGGTACATGTTAGAGTGTTAAGTGCAGACTTAGGAAGGGTTACCGCATAGCAAACAATGGGGCTGCGTTAAGAGCTGAACGCGGCTTTTTTGCAGGTGTTAGTTTTTTTTTCAGCTCAAACAGCCCCATTGTTTCCTATGGGGGAATCGTGCACGAGCACGTTTTTGAGGCTGGCCGCGTCTGTAAGCAACTCTGGTATCGAGAGTTGAAGCTGCGTTAAAAATGCTCTACGCTCCTTTTTTGGAGCCTAACGCAGCCATTCTGTGGACTCTCAATACCAGAGTTTTTTTATGGTGCGGCCAGAAAAAAGCCGGCGTTAGTTTTTCGGGTCGTTACCGACAAAACTCCAAATCTAGCGGTTAGGAAATAACAAAAAAATACAATAATTTGGATGTTTCAAACCATCCCAATCATTTTAACATTTTTAAGAAGTAGCTAATTCCCAGATATATTGTCTAAGTACATTGTAATAAAGTAAAGGAAAGGAAAGATGGAAAGGAAAGAGGGTGGAAGGGGGGAATAAGAAAGACAGAGTTACAGAACTCTGTATTGGTCTCATCTATGTCTAGAAGAAAAGAAAAGAATCAAGAGCATGACCTTAGTCACCCTATTCCAAGGGGAAGGCCATTACAGTAGAGTAGTCAATCCTAATACTGAGGTCAAACAGTTAATTGTTAGTGGGTGGATCTGTCGATATCATGGTCTAAACCGGAAAGGCCCTGCTCCCAGATAAAGAGCATGTCGGTAATAAAGTCTTGTTTTCCCATATAGTAATAGTGTTGTCTTTCAAGAGTTAGAATATGTTCAACTTCAGATATCCACTGTGCGTATGTAGGAATCACTTAGGTTTTCCAAAGTCTTGGTATAAGTCTTTTTGCACAAGCGAGCATTAATTGTAGCAACTTTGTACGGTATGCGCAGTGGAGTGGTGGAATAAGATTGAGTAGAATGAGGCCTGAACTAAGGGATATGTGTGAGCCTAGAATCTTGTTAATGCTGTATTCTAGTCATGTCCAGAAGTCAGATATGAGAGGACAATCCCACCAGATGTGTGTCATAGTACCTATCCCTCCGCAGCGCCTCCAACAGGCAGATGAAGCAGAAGGGTAAATATGTCTGAGACGGTGTGGTGTCAGGTACCATCGGGCAAGTATTTTGTAATTCATTTCAGATATGAGCAATGAAGTAGAGGCTGAGTGAGACGCCTTGAAGCAAAGCCTCCAGTCATCATCACTAATGTTCTCTAATATTTCTGTATTCCACTTTATTAAATATGCAGGTCTCTGATCCGGGAAAGATCCTTTGAACATTTTATATGTTAATGAAAGATATGCCCTCTTGATTTCAGGGTTTATACATATCTATTCAAAAACTGTTAATGGTCTTAAAACATTATGTTTATATGTACTGTTGTTAAGTGCATGTCTAATCAGTTGTGAAAGGGGGGGCCTAGTTCATTATTTAATAATATTCTATCTTTGATCACCCCTGAGTCTAGCAATACATAAATAGGTAGGTTATGCAAATGCTCAATGACATTTGTGTGAGTGAAGGAGGTATGTTGTAGGAAAATCTGGTTACCTATAATTGGGGTTAGGGGGAAACTGGAGTGGAAATTCCTGTGGTGTGCGCAATTACATAGTCCCATACGTCAAGAGTGGCCTTGACATAGCTGTTTTGATATGCCAAGGGTGGTCTATGGTTTTTGGGCAGCCATGCAATATCTCTCATACATTTAACCTTTAAGAGAGAGCTTTCAACTTGTACCCACAAAGCAGTCGAATGAGAATGGGACCAGGAAATCACCCTAGTTATATGGACCCCTGTAGTAGTTCAAGAGGTGTGGGACATTAAGTCCCCCATCCTCTTTATGCAGATAGAGAGTATTTTGAGACACCCTAGGTTTTTTGTAAGACCAAATGAATGAATTAATCATTCTCTGCTGAGCACGTAGATACGTTAGGAAGGCCATCGGCAATGTCTGGAAAAGGAACAGGTATTTTGGTATTAGCATCATTTTGACAGTGTTTATCCTTCCCATCCAGGACAAATGTCCCTGTTTATGCCAGCTCTCAATAATGGCTTTCATCGATCATTGGAGACTAATATAGTTAACTTGGTAGAGGTCCTGACTATTGTTTGGGATCATTAAACTGAGATATCTAAGCTTGTCAGTTATCCGAAATGCAGTGTGATTTTTTATAAAATCAACATCATGCTGAGGTGTATTTAGCAGTAATATCCCTGATTTCTCCATATTAATGGAGAAGTTAGATACCTGTCCATAGGCTTCTAAAGTCTGTATTAAGGCAGGGAGGGTAGTGGAAGGTGATTGGAGAGTTAAGATCACATCGTCTGCGAACAACAAGCATTTTTGGTTAATATGGTTATATTGTTTACCCAGGATATCCATATTTCTCTGATTTTTATGGCTAAGATCTCAATAGTTATAGCAAATAATAACGGTGACAGCGGGCAGCCATGGTGAGTACCATTTGTTATAGGGAAGGGTTGTGAGATAGTCCGTTTACTCGAACCCTTGCTTGTGGTCTTGAGTATAGTGCCTGAATTCTAGTCAGAAAGGTTTCAGAGAAACCGAACTTCGACAGGGCCACCCACATAAAATGCCAGCTGACCCTGTCAAAGGCCTTCTCTGCATCAGTCGATAAAAGAGTTAGAGGGGTCTTATTATCGTGTGAGGCCTGTAGGGAATGTAGGACTCTAATAGTATTATCCTTTGCTTCTCTCCCTTTGACGAAACCCACTTGATCTGGGTGTATGATATTCGGTAATATGGTGTTCATACGATTTGACAGTATTTTAGCGTATATCTTTATGTCAATATTTAGTAGCAAAATAAATCTGAAATTACCTGCCTGAGTCCCCGGTTTATCAGCTTTCGGGATTACCGTAATGGTGGCTTCTAATAGGGAATGAGATAGAACCTCACCTTTATCTATTGAAGTAAATAACGTATGTAATGGTGAGCCTAATTGGGATTGGAGCAATTGGTAAAATTTTGGCCGTTAGACCATCTGGTCGGGGGATTTGCCATTTGGGAGTGCCTTAATAGTATTTATGATTTCTTGGAGCAATTATAGGTGAATCTAGGGCATGTCTGTTTCTCTCTGTAATTTTCGGAGTTTCTAAAGTGTTTAGGTATTTTTCTACTATTACTAAATTTCTCATGAAACATGTTGGGATTGAGATTATAAAGTTTGGAGTAATATGATACAAAGGTATCCTACAATGTCCTAATTTTTACTGACTAATTCTACCTGATGGATGTGAAAATAGACCTAATAAAAAGAGTTGTATCTTTGTTTTTTAAGTGACCTAGCCAGAAGGCGTCCTGCTTTATTACTTTCTGCAAAGAAATTTGGCTTTAGTGGTAAGAAGCTTTCAATGTGTATTCTGGGTCAGATATTTGTTAAGACTATCTCTTGCTAGGGAGAGTTCCAAGAGCTTTTGGGTGGAGGTCGGGTCTGCCTTGTGTATATTATCTGCTGTGTTTAAATTTTTCATCAGAATATAAGAATTGAGCCAATCTTAGTTTACGTAAACTTAGCCGTGTGTTTTATTAGGTATCCCCTAATATAGCATTTGTATGCCTCCCAATTGTTCGCAGCAGATGTGTCCCTCCGGATTTATTAATTAGAAAATACTCGTCAGATGCTTTGGTCAATTCTTCTAATGTTTCTTGATTTGTTTAGAATAGAAAAATTTAATCTCAAATTTAGGTGTGTCTCTTAGGCCTAGTAGACCAATGAAAAATAGAAAAAGAACCATGCTATGGTCCCAGACCTCACCTTAGCATCTTTATGTAAAAAAAAGGAAGATATTTTACCTCACAATTTCCTCGGCTCAGCAGAGTAAGTTCTGTGTAAAAAAAATTACTTCAGCTATTGCTCAGCAGGTAAAAAATAAAAGATGAAGAAAGAACAGCAGACAATCAGCATCAGCAGTGTGAGGTCATGAACTTTTTTACTGTGATCTCATGAGATTTCACTTAACTCTTATGAGATTTCATAGTAAACTTCCTTAAACTGAATAGGGAAATACAATGAGTGTGCACGTAAGCTCACTCCCTTAGCTGTCCCGGGATAGACAAACTGATTTGCTGCTTAGAAGTCCTATACAATGGGATGTGGCTACTGAGGAATTTCTTGAGGTAAAATTCTTTCTTTTTTACATAGAGATGTTCAGGTGATATTTTCTAGTCAGCTTTTTTCAGCTATGCTGCATCACTTTCAAGTGTTTCAACATTTGGGTATCATGGCCCTTTAATCAAGATGTCAAAAGATATGTGGGAGGAAAAAAAAGAAAAAAAGCAGTTAGATGAAAGAAGGTTTCAAAGAGCAATATGTCTGCAAGCAGTAGCTCTAGGTAGTCGGGGGAATAATATCTAGTGAGATTAAAGACACAGTGATTCCCCAAGTGCAAGGTAACTTAGAACAGGGGGGAGTAAGAAACTGCTGGCCAATAAAAATTAGGCGGTGGTACTGAACATTAGATGTTTCACTAGAGTGTGAATAAAGGAAATAAGACAATTGTCAATGTTACAGAGGTGCTAAGAAAATTTCACACATAACAATATGAGATTATGCATAAAACAGGGGACATTATTTTCCCACCAAGTAATAGAAATAAATATAGGATGCCCCAATAAAATCAATCTAAGGGTGGAAGAGAACTAACAGAAAAAAAAATACACAAGTGGGGACCTCACTAACCTATGGGAAAAAAAAGAAAAAAAAAAGGCTAGACTGCATACTTGTGATAGCAGGCAATAACACTTTCATAGCCTAGAATTTACATGAATTCAGTTATAGGGACAGTAAATGTAAAAAAATAACGGTCAAAACTCATCAGTGGTATTGTGGGCTATCTGGTGAGTACCTCTATATAGAATTTCTGTATTTGAAACGGTATTGCACTATTTGTTTATTTTCCTTTCACAGGTTTTCCTTATCAAAATCATTGTAGTAGAGGAGGATTGTCTGTGGATCTTGACAACAATGAATTGATCGTCTATGGCTACAGGACTAGGATATCTTCACCTCCTTTGATCCTGGATTAGGGACAATAAGACTCTTGTGTGCCGGCAAATAATGGTTTATGTCAAGGTACCTAGCAGAGTATAATTGTCTTTAATGGACTATTGTTTGTCTATGTTTTATTTTTATGTTTATTGGTATAAGTGTTTGTTTTATTAAATATGTAGATTTATTGATTATTTTTGTTTTTATTATTGACACAGTGGGGCCCAATTTATTAAAGTGGGGATGGCCATGATACAATGTAGTATATCATGTCTGCCACACATCGATAAATGCAAGAACTGCTGTGCAATGCCGCCCCTACAGATTTGCGGCCGCTAGCAAGGGAGGTGTCAATCAGCCAATCGTATAGGATTGGGCGGATTGATGTCTGCAGCCTCAGAGCAGGCGGACAAGTTATGGAGCAGCTGTCTTTAGACCCCTGCTTCATAACGTCTGTTTCCAGAGCTTGATTATTCAGCCCCTCCGTATGAATAAGCTGTTTACTCTGCGCTACCGTATTATCCTTTTATTTGCTAAAGTAAAGTTCAATTTCCATGATGAATGTATACTGCCATCTTATAATAAATAACTAATAGCTAGTGGCGGCGATGTCCGGTCGGCAGATTAGGGGTTAATAAGTGTAGGTAGGAGGCAGCGTGGTTGGGGGGCAGATTAGGGGTAAATAAATATAATAGTAGGTGTCGGCGATGTTAGGGGGCAGTAGATTAGGGGTTCATCAGCTATAATGTAGGTTGCGGCAGTGTCCCCGGAGCGGCAGATTAGGGGTTAATAATATTAATGTAGGTGTAAGCGCATAACGGGGGCGGCAGATTAGGGGTTAATAAGTGTAAGGTTAGGGGTGTTTAGACTCGGGTTCATGTTAGTGTGTTAGGTGTAGACTTAGAGAGTGTTTCCCCATAGGAAAACAATGGGGCTGCGTTAAGGAGCTGGAACGCTGCTTTTTTGCAGGTGTTAGGTTTTTTTTCCAGCCAACTCAGCCCCATTGTTTCCTATGGGGATATCGTGCACGAGCACGTTTTTCCAGATTACCCACTACCGGTAAGCAACGCTGGTATTGAGGGTTGAAGTCGAACGCTAAATTTGCTCAACTGCTCCCTTTTCTGAGGCTAACGCAGCACCTGTCAGACCAACTCGTAATACAAGTGTTGGCTTAAGGGTGCGCTGGAAAAAAAGGCTCGTTAGCACCGCAGGTCTTTACCGACACTAAACTCTAAATCTAGCGGTAAATTATTCCTATTTTAAAACTAATACTTACACTGTAAAATAAACCCTAAAATAGCTACAATATAACTAATAGTTACATTGTAGCTATCTTAGGATATATTTTTATTTTACAGGCAAGTTTGTATTTTATTGGGTGATTGGGGGGGTTTTAGAGTAGGGTTGGGTGTCTGGGTGGTGGGTTGTAATGTTGGGGGGGTATTGTATTTTTTTTTTTCAGTAAAGAGCTGATTACTTTGGGGAAATGCCCCGCAAAAAAAACTTTTAAGGGCTATTTTGTAATTTAGTATAGGGTAGGTATTTTTATTATTTTGGGGGCTTTTTTATTTTATTAGGGGGAATAGAATAAGTGTAAATTAGTTTAATATTCTTGTAATTATTTTATTTACTTTTCTGTAATTTAGTGTTTGTTGTTTGTTTTTTGTACTTTAGTTAATTTTATTTTATTTAATTGTAGTTAATTAATGTAATTAATTTAATTATAGTGTAGTGTTAGGTGTAATTGTACTTAGGTTAGGTTTTATTTTAAGGTAATCTTGTCTTTATTTTAGCTAGGTTGCTATTAAATAGTTAATAACTATTTAATAACCTATTCTACCTAGTTAAAATAAATACAAGTTGCCTGTAAAATAAAAATAAACCCTAAGCTAGATACAAAGGGTGGTTAGTTATCAACGTGTCTATCTTCTACCTGTCCTCTCACCGGCCCCAATACGCCCGCCTATGCTAGACTCACATCGCCGCGGCGGACCTGCAAAAATTTTGCCAAAGTTATCAAAAAAGCTGTCAAAAGCCGCGCACCAGGTACAGGGCGATGAGCAGCGGACTGTGAGAGTTTATCACTCATCCGATCCTCGCTGCTCTTCTGCTTTTTTACAGCTTTCTCTGCTAGCTGTCACTAAGCACCACACTAACTACACTGTTCTACCCCCTAATACCGGCACCCCCCAGAGCCCCCCGACAACTCAATAAAGTTAGTAACCCCTAAACCGCCGATCCTAGACCCCCACCAAACTCTTAGAAAATGTATTAACCCCTAAACCACACTCCTAGACCCCGCCGCAAACTCTTATAAATGTATTAAACCCCTAAACCGCCGCTCCTGGACACCACAGCAACCTACATTATACCTAGTAAACCCTATCCATGCCCCCCCCTATACCGTCGCCCCTCTATAAATAAAGTTATTAACCCCTATCCTGCTGATCCCGCATCCTCGCCGCAACTAAATAGTTTAACCCCTATAAACCGCCGCTCCCTGACCCCGCCGCAACCTATATTAAATTTATTAACCCCTATCCTGCCCCCCTACACCATCGCCATCTATAATACATTTATTAACCCCTATCCTGTCCCCCCTACACCGCCGCCACTGTAATAAAAATTATTAACCCCTAAACCTAAGTCTAACACTAACCCTAACACCCCCCTAACTTAAATATTAATTAAATAAATCATAAATAATATTTCTATTATGAACTAAATGAACTCCTATTTAAAACTAAATATTTACCTATAAAATTAAAACCCTAATATAGCTTACAATATGAATAATAATTATATTGTAGCTATCTTAGGATTTATTTTTATTTTACAGGTAACTTTCAATTTATTTTAACTAGGTACAATAGCTATTAAATAGTTATTAACTATTTAATAGCTACCTAGCTAAAATAAAGAGAAATGTACCTGTAAAATAAAAAACTAACCTAAGTTACAATTACTTTGATGTGAGTACCGAGCGCTAAAATATTAAGGGGACTTATGCTTACTAACTGATTAGCCTCCTGTAGGCTAAAGATTGAAATACAGAATAGGGAGCGATAGTAAGGCACTGTATAGCTTAAAGGCTGGATGCTAAAGATGTCATGCAAATAACAGTCATAAGATAAAAGAATTAAAAACACATAACACAAACTTCAGTTTTAAAATAAAGCAATTAATAAGATGTTCTGATAAAAATATAATTTATTGCATCATTTGTTCATGTAACCTGTTCTATTTCGGACAGACGAGTAGGATTCTAAGAGATCGAATCCCGGGAACATATTTTAAAAATAGAGCACGGCTCTTCAGAAACAAAATTATATAGCATTTTAAAGAAAACACATTAAGGGAGTCTAAAAGATTTTAAATATTGGGGTGCTAACACCAATTAATCTTGAGAGCAGGGGAGGGTATATCAACAATGTGTACTAAAAAAGGAAGCTGAACTCATATTTAATTTTAAAACCCTCCACCCCCATGGCCTAAACTCCGAAATGGATCTTAGTAGGCTAATATGAAAATTCAATTTTAAAAAAAATTTTTAAAAATTTTTTTTTAATTTTTCTTTGTCCAAATTATTCATCTTTTTTATACACATGTATGACTTTATATTTTTTAACATACAATGTATAATATTTTTAATTTAATATTAATTTTTATTTAAATAATAATCCTTAATTTTGTATACAATTTAAAAAATTTTTTTTGATATGTTTTAACTGTTTTTTAATTGGTTGAAATAACTTTATCAGATTCTTATTACTTTTAAACAAATGTTCGCTATCTCCTACACCACCACATGAACACACACATGTAGCCACCTAAACCCATCTAGGAACATAGTTTAGATGGAACATTTCAAAATCTCTCAAATATCTGTTGTCGATATATATACATATATTTTTATATAAATACTTTTATATAAAATTTTGTATTTTTTATAGTATATATATATATATAATTCTTCGTATATTTTGGCATATCTAATAAGAGGTTGCCAAAGATTGGATTTATTGTACCAAATGAATTAAATACTAGATACATAAAGATCAATTGTAAACTGACAAAATAATGTAACATTTTGACTAAAGGGTTTGTAAACACAATGATTCACATATTCACCAATAGCTTACTCACTATGGGCTGGGTAATATCCAATGAAAATAGAGAGAGGGCTATTTACAAATGGCCAAAAAACATTTAGTAAGCATCTTGATAAAGGCCCCTTGGAAGGCTGAAACGCGTAGAATTTGCTTACTAAAACCTTGAATACATTATATATCTCTTTACTAGCTGAGGTATCGTTGGTGGATAGGACAGGTACATTGATCCGCGGTCACTAATCACAGGTGAGCCGTCTCTGCATGTGTAATCCCTGCCCCCTGGACCCCACGAAAAACGAACCCAGAGTGCTTTTAAAGGTCTATTATTCATAGGCTTAAACATTGCACAACGGCACTTTACCCATTTGGAAATTTCAACTGAACTCTAACCCGGAACTTGATTTCTCTGGGACCATTTCCACACGCTGGGACACCCGCTGCGGAGGACGACAAACACAAGCTAAGAAACAGGCCTACAAAAACGGATGGAAAGCCACAACAGAAAGAAAAAAGTTACTTTTTACATCAATTCCGCTTTACCACTGTCTTTGGATTGACACCCTGTCTTTGGATTGACACACTGGTAACATTACCCTCTAAGGAGATCATTACTGGTAACAATATCACTCACGGATCAGCTCCATTTTGGGAACACATGCTATTAAGCACTTTATAATAGACTTTTTAGCTATATATGCTGCTACAAATTCTGTTCAGTTATATATGCTGCTAATAATTCTGTTTAGAATTTTAGAAATTTCAGATTAGCCACTTTTCAGAATCAAACTTGCAGATTTTAATATTTTATATATGTATTTATATTAACTCATCGCACATTCTTTAGGTCAATATACGGCTAGATTTGGAGTTTGGCCGGAAAAGGCTGTTAACGCTCCGCGCGTTATTTTTCTGGCACGCACCACATAAATTTAACTCTGGTATCGAGAGTTCAAAACCAAATGCTGCGTTAGGCTCCAAAAAGGAGCGTAGAGCATTTTTACCGCAAATGCAACTCTCGATACCAGAGGTTGCATTACGGACGCGGCCCGGCCTCCAAAAACTGTGCTCAGATGCCCGATTCTCCCATAAGGAAAACAATGGGGCTGTCTGAGCTGGAAAAAAAACCTAACAACCTGCCAAAAAGCAGCGATTCAGCTCCTAACGCACGACACCATTGTTTACTATTGGGGAATACTACTTCCTACGTCTGCACCTAACACTCTAACATGTACCCACGAGTCTAACACCACCTAGCCTTACACTTATTAACCCACCTAATCTGCCGCCCCCGCTATCGCTGACCCCTGCATTACACTTTAACCCCTAATCTTCCGACCGCAAATCCGCCGCCACCTACGTTATCCCTATGTACCCCTAATCTTCTGCCCCTAACATCGCCGACCCCTATGTTATATTTATTAACCCCTAATCTGCCCCCCACAACGTCGCCGACACCTACCTACACTTATTAACCCCTAATCTGCCGAGCGGACCTGAGCGCTACTATAATAAAGTTATTAACCCCTAATCCGCCTCACTAACCCTATCATAAATAGTATTAACCCCTAATCTGCCCTCCCTAACATCGCCGACACCTACCTTCAATTATTAACCCCTAATCTGCCGACCGGAGCTCACCGCTATTCTAATAAATGTATTAACCCCTAAAGCTAAGTCTAACCCTAACACTAACACCCCCCTAAGTTAAATATAATTTTTATCTAACGAAATTAATTAACTCTTATTAAATAAATGATTCCTATTTAAAGCTAAATACTTACCTGTAAAATAAATCCTAATATAGCTACAATATAAATTACATTTATATTATAGCTATTTTAGGATTAATATTTATTTTACAGGTAACTTTGTATTTATTTTAACCAGGTACAATAGCTATTAAATAGTTAAGAACTATTTAATAGTTACCTAGTTAAAATAATTACAAATTTACCTGTAAAATAAATCCTAACCTAAGATATAATTAAACCTAACACTACCCTATCAATAAAATAATTAAATAAACTACCTACAATTACCTACAATTAACCTAACACTACACTATCAATAAATTAATTAAACACAATTGCTACAAATAAATACAATTAAATAAACTATCTAAAGTACAAAAAATAAAAAAGAACTAAGTTACAGAAAATAAAAAAATATTTACAAACATAAGAAAAATATTACAACAATTTTAAACTAATTACACCTACTCTAAGCCCCCTAATAAAATAACAAAGACCCCCAAAATAAAAAATTCCCTACCCTATTCTAAAATACAAAAATTACAAGCTCTTTTACCTTACCAGCCCTGAACAGGGCCCTTTGCGGGGCATGCACCAAGAATTTCAGCTCTTTTGCCTGTAAAAAAAAAACATACAATACCCCCCCCCCAACATTACAACCCACCACCCACATACCCCTAATCTAACCCAAACCCCCTTAAATAAACCTAACACTAATCCCCTGAAGATCTTCCTACCTTGTCTTCACCATCCAGGTATCACCGATCCGTCCTGGCTCCAAGATCTTCATCCAACCCAAGCGGGGGTTGGCGATCCATAATCCGGTGCTCCAAAGTCTTCCTCCTATCCGGCAAGAAGAGGACATCCGGACCGGCAAACATCTTCTCCAAGCGGCATCTTCTATGTTCTTCCATCCGATGACGACCGGCTCCATCTTGAAGACCTCCAGCGCGGATCCATCCTCTTCTTCCGACGACTAGACGACGAATGACGGTTCCTTTAAGGGACGTCATCCAAGATGGCGTCCCTCGAATTCCGATTGGCTGATAGGATTCTATCAGCCAATCGGAATTAAGGTAGGAATTCTGATTGGCTGATTCCATCAGCCAATCAGAATCAAGTTCAATCCGATTGGCTGATCCAATCAGCCAATCAGATTGAGCTCGCATTCTATTGGCTGTTCCGATCAGCCAATAGAATGCGAGCTCAATCTGATTGGCTGATTGGATCAGCCAATCGGATTGAACTTGATTCTGATTGGCTGATTCCATCAGCCAATCAGAATATTCCTACCTTAATTCCGATTGGCTGATAGAATCCTATCAGCCAATCGGAATTCGAGGGACGCCATCTTGGATGACGTCCCTTAAAGGAACCGTCATTCGTCGTCTAGTCGTCGGAAGAAGAGGATGGATCCGCGCTGGAGGTCTTCAAGATGGAGCCGGTCGTCATCGGATGGAAGAACATAGAAGATGCCGCTTGGAGAAGATGTTTGCCGGTCCGGATGTCCTCTTCTTGCCGGATAGGAGGAAGACTTTGGAGCACCGGATTATGGATCGCCAACCCCCGCTTGGGTTGGATGAAGATCTTGGAGCCAGGACGGATCGGTGATACCTGGATGGTGAAGACAAGGTAGGAAGATCTTTAGGGGATTAGTGTTAGGTTTATTTAAGGGGGTTTGGGTTAGATTAGGGGTATGTGGGTGGTGGGTTGTAATGTTGGGGGGGGGGGGGTATTGTATGTTTTTTTTTACAGGCAAAAGAGCTGAAATTCGTGGGGCATGCCCCGCAAAGGGCCCTGTTCAGGGCTGGTAAGGTAAAAGAGCTTGTAATTTTTGTATTTTAGAATAGGGTAGGGAATTTTTTATTTTGGGGGTCTTTGTTATTTTATTAGGGGGCTTAGAGTAGGTGTAATTAGTTTAAAATTGTTGTAATATTTTTCTTATGTTTGTAAATATTTTTTTATTTTCTGTAACTTAGTTCTTTTTTATTTTTTGTACTTTAGATAGTTTATTTAATTGTATTTATTTGTAGCAATTGTGTTTAATTAATTTATTGATAGTGTAGTGTTAGGTTAATTGTAGGTAATTGTAGGTAGTTTATTTAATTATTTTATTGATAGGGTAGTGTTAGGTTTAATTATATCTTAGGTTAGGATTTATTTTACAGGTAATTTTGTAAATATTTTAACTAGGTAACTATTAAATAGTTCTTAACTATTTAATAGCTATTGTACCTGGTTAAAATAAATACAAAGTTACCTGTAAAATAAATATTAATCCTAAAATAGCTATAATATAAATGTAATTTATATTGTAGCTATATTAGGATTTATTTTACAGGTAAGTATTTAGCTTTAAATAGGAATCATTTATTTAATAAGAGTTAATTAATTTCGTTAGATGTAAATTATATTTAAGTTAGGGGGGTGTTAGTGTTAGGGTTAGACTTAGCTTTAGGGGTTAATACATTTATTAGAATAGCGGTGAGCTCCGGTCGGCAGATTAGGGGTTAATAATTGAAGGTAGGTGTCGGCGATGTTAGGGAGGGCAGATTAGGGGTTAATACTATTTATGATAGGGTTAGTGTGGCGGATTAGGGGTTAATAACTTTATTATAGTAGCGCTCAGGTCCGCTCGGCAGATTAGGGGTTAATAAGTGTAGGTAGGTGTCGGCGACGTTGTGGGGGGCAGATTAGGGGTTAATAAATATAACATAGGGGTCGGCGATGTTAGGGCAGCAGATTAGGGGTACATAGGGATAACGTAGGTGGCGGCGGTTTACGGAGCGGCAGATTAGGGGTTAAAAGTGTAATGCAGGGGTCAGCGATAGCGGGGGCGGCAGATTAGGGGTTAATAAGTGTAAGGCTAGGGGTGTTTAGACTCGGGGTACATGTTAGAGTGTTAGGTGCAGACGTAGGAAGTGTTTCCCCATAGGAAACAATGGGGCTGCGTTAGGAGCTGAACGCTGCTTTTTTGCAGGTGTTAGGTTTTTTTTCAGCTCAAACAGCCCCATTGTTTCCTATGGGAGAATCGTGCACGAGCACGTTTTTGAGGCCGGCCGCGTCCGTAAGCAACTCTGGTATCGAGAGTTGTATTTGCGGTAAAAATGCTCTACGCTCCTTTTTTGGAGCCTAACGCAGCATTTGTTTGAACTCTCGATACCAGAGTTAAATTTATGGTGCGGCCAGAAAAAAACCCGCGGAGCGTTAACAGCCCTTTTACCGCCAAACTCCAAATCTAGCCGTATATGACCTAAAGAATGTGCGATGAGTTAATATAAATACATATATAAAATATTAAAATCTGCAATTTGATTCTGAAAAGTGGCTATCTGAAATTTCTAAAATTCTAAACAGAATTATTAGCAGCATATATAACTGAACAGAATTTGTAGCAGCATATATAGCTAAAAAGTCTATTATAAAGTGCTTAATAGCAGTGTTCCCAAAATGGAGCTGATCCGTGAGTGATATTGTTACCAGTATGATCTCCTTAGAGGGTAATGTTACCAGTGTGTCAATCCAAAGACAGGGTGTCAATCCAAAGACAGGGTAAAGCGGATTGATGTAAAAAGTAACTTTTTTCTTTCTGTGTGGCTTTCCTCCGTTTTGTAGCCTGTTCTTAGCTTGTGTTTGTCCGTCCTCCGCAGCGGGTGTCCAGCGTGTGGAAATGGTCCCAGAGAAATCAAGTTCCGGGTTAGAGTTCAGTTGAAATTTCCAAATGGTAAAGTGCCGTTGTGCAATGTTTAAGCCTATGAATAATAGACCTTTAAAAGCACTCTGGGTTCGTTTTTCGTGGGTCCTGGGGCAGGGATTACACATGCAGAGACGGCTCACCTGTGATTAGTGACCGCTCAATGTACCTGTCCTATCCACCAACGATACCTCAGCTAGTAAAGAGATATATAATGTATCAAGGTTTAGTAAGCAAATTCTACGCGTTTCAGCCTCCAGGGGCCTTTATCAAGATGCTTACTAAATGTTTTGGCCATTTTAAATAGCCCTCTCTCTATTTTCATTGGATAATACCCAGCCAATAGTGAGTAAGCTATTGGGAATATGTGAATCATTGTGTTACAAACCCTTTAGTCAAAATGTTACATTATTTTGTCAGTTTACAATTGATCTTTATGTATCTAGTATTTAATTCATTTGGTACAATAAATCCAATCTTGGCAACCTCTTATTAGATATGCCAAAATATACGAAGAATATATATATATATATATATAAAAATACAAATTTTTATAAAAAGTATTTATAAAAAATATATGTATATATATCGACAACAGATATTTGAGAGGATTTTGAAATGTTCCATCTAAACTATGTTCCTAGATGGTTTTAGTGGCTACATGTGTGTGTTCATGTGGTGGTGTAGGAGATAGCGAACATTTGTTAAAAGTAATAAGAATCTGATAAAGTTATTTCAACCAATTAAAAAACAGTTAAAACATATCAAAAAAAATTTTTTAAATTGTATACAAAATTAAGGATTATTTTAAATAAAAATTAATTTAAATTAAAAATATATACATGTATGTTAAAAATATAAAGTCATACATGTGTATAAAAAAGATGAATAATTTGGACAAAGAAAAATTAAAAAAAAATTTTTAAAATTTTTTTTAAAATTGAATTTTCATATTAGCCTACTAAGATCCATTTCGGAGTTTAGGCCATGGGGGTGGAGGGTTTTAAAATTAAATATGAGTTCAGCTTCCTTTTTTAGTAACACATTGTTGATATTCCCTCCCCTGCTCTCAAGATTAATTTGTGTTACACCCCAATATTTAAAATCTTTTAGACTCCCTTAATGTTTTTCTTTAAAATGGCTATATAATTTTGTTTCTGAAGAGCCGTGCTCTATTTTTAAAATATGTTCCCGGATTCGATCTCTTAGAATCCTACTCGTCTGTCCGAAATAGAACAGGTTACATGAACATTTGATGCAATAAATTATATTTTTATCAGAACATCTTATTAATTGCTTTATTTTAAAACTGAAGTTTGTGTTATGTGATTTTAATTCTTTTATCTTATGACTGTATTTGCATGACATCTTTAGCATCCAGCCTTTTAAGCTATACAGTGCTTACTATCGCTCCCTATTCTGTATTTCAATCTTTAGCCTACTAGGAGGCTAATCAGTTAGTAAGCATAAGGCCCCTTAATATTTTTAGCGCTCGGTACTCACATCAAAGTAATTGTAACTTAGGTTAGTTTTTATTTTACAGGTACATTTCTCTTTATTTTAGCTAGGTAGCTATTAAATAGTTAATAACTATTTAATAGCTATTGTACCTAGTTAAAATAAATTGAAAGTTACCTGTAAAATAAAAATAAATCCTAAGATAGCTACAATATAATTATTATTCATATTGTAGCTATATTAGGGTTTATTTTATAGGTAAATATTTAGTTTTAAATAGGATTCATTTAGTTCATAATAGAAATATTATTTAGATTTATTTAATTAATATTTAAGTTAGGGGGGTGTTAGGGTTAGTGTTAGACTTAGGTTTAGGGGTTAATAATTTTATTACAGTGGCGGCGGTGTAGGGGGGACAGGATAGGGGTTAATAAATGTATTATAGATGGCGATGGTGTAGGGGGGCAGGATAGGGGTTAATAAATTTAATATAGGTTGCGGCGGGGTCAGGGAGCGGCGGTTTAGGGGTTAAACTATTTAGTTGCGGCGAGGTGCGGGATCAGCAGGATAGGGGTTAATAACTTTATTATAGAGGGCGACGGTATAGGGGGGGCAGGATAGGGGTTACTAGGTATAATGTAGGTTGCTGTGGTGTCCAGGAGCGGCGGTTTAGGGGTTAATACATTTATAAGAGTTGCGGCGGGGTCTAGGAGTGGTGGTTTAGGGGTTAATACATTTCTAAGAGTTGTGGTGGGGTCTAGGATCGGCGGTTTAGGGGTTACTAACTTTATTGAGTTGCGGGGGGCTCTGGGGGTGCCGGTATAGGGGGGTAGAACAGTGTAGTTAGTGTGGGTGCTTAGTGACAGGCTAGCAAGAAAGCTGTAAAAAAGCAGAAGAGCAGCGAGATCGGATGAGTGATAACTCTCACAGTCCGCTGCTCATCGCCCTGTACCTGGTGCGCGGCTTTTTGACAGCTTTTTGATAACTTTGGCAAATTTTTGCAGGTCCGCCGCGGCGATGTGAGTCGAGCTTAGGCGGGCGTATTGGGCCGGTGAAGACAGGTAAAATAGACACGTTGATAACTACCACCCTTTGTATCTAGCTTAGGGTTTATTTTTATTTTACAGGCAACTTTGTATTTATTTTAACTAGGTAGAATAGTTATTAAATAGTTATTAACTATTTAATAGCTACCTAGCTAAAATAAAGACAAATTTACCTGTAAAATAAAACCTAACCTAAGGTACAATTACACCTAACACTACACTATAATTAAATTAATTACATTAATTAACTACAATTAAATAAAATAAAATTAACTAAAGTACAAAAACAAACAAACAAACACTAAATTACAGAAAATAATAAAATAATTACAAGAATTTTAAACTAATTACACTTAATCTAATCCCCCTAATAAAATAAAAAAGCTCCCCAAAATAATAAAAATACCTACCCTATACTAAATTACAAATAGCCCTTAAAAGTTTTTTTGCGGGGCATTTCCCCAAAGTAATCAGCTCTTTTACCTGTAAAAAAAAAAATACAATACCCCCCCAACATTACAACCCACCACCCAGACACCCAACCCTACTCTAAAACCCCCCCAATCACCCAATAAATACAAACTTGCCTGTAAAATAAAAATAAATCCTAAGATAGCTACAATGTAACTATTAGTTATATTGTAGCTATTTTAGGGTTTATTTTACAGGTAAGTATTTAGTTTTAAATAGGAATAATTTACCGCTAGATTTAGAGTTTTGTCGGTAAAGACCTGCGGTGCTAACGAGCCTTTTTTTTCCAGCGCACCCTTAACCCAACACTGGTATTACGAGTTGTCTGAATGGCTGCGTTAGCCTCAGAAAAGGGAGCATTGAGCAAATTTAGCTTCACTTCAACCCTCAATACCAGCGTTGCTTACGGTAGTGGTAAGCTGGAAAAACGTGCTCGTGCACGATATCCCCATAGGAAACAATGGGGCTGAGTTGGCTGAAAAAAAAACCTAACACCTGCAAAAAAGCAGCGTTCAGCTCCTAACGCAGCCCCATTGTTTCCTATGGGGAAACACTCTCTAAGTCTACACCTAACACACTAACATGAACCCGAGTCTAAACACCCCTAACCTTACACTTATTAACCCCTAATCTGCCGCCCCCGTTATCGCTTACACCTACATTATATTATTAACCCCTAATCTGCCGCTCCGGACACTGCCGCAACCTACATTATAGCTATGAACCCCTAATCTACTGCCCCTAACATCGCCGACACCTACATTATATTTATTTACCCCTAATCTGCCCCCCAACCTCGCTGCCACCTACCTACACTTATTAACCCCTAATCTGCCGACCGGACATCGCCGCCACTAGCTATTAGTTATTTATTATAAGATGGCAGTATACATTCATCATGGAAATTGAACTTTACTTTAGCAAATAAAAGGATAATAGGTAGCGCAGAGTAAACAGCTTATTCATACGGAGGGGCTGAATAATCAAGCTCTGGAAACAGACGTTATGAAGCAGGGGTCTAAAGACAGCTGCTCCATAACTTGTCCGCCTGCTCTGAGGCTGCAGACATCAATCCGCCCAATCCTATACGATTGGGCTGATTGACACCCCCTGCTAGCGGCCGCAAATCTGTAGGGGGCGGCATTGCACAAGCAGTTCTTGCATTTATCGATGTGTGGCAGACATGATATACTACATTGTATCATGGCCATCCACACTTTAATAAATTGGCCCCACTGTGTCAATAATAAAAACAAAAATAATCAATAAATCTACATATTTAATAAAACAAACACTTATACCAATAAACATAAAAATAAAACATAGCAAACTATAGTCCATTAAAGACAATTATACTCTGCTAGGTACCTTGACATAAACCATTATTTGCCGGCACACAAGAGTCTTATTGTCCTAATCCAGATCAAAGGAGGTGAAGATATCCTAGTCCTGTAGCCATAGACGATCAATTCATTGTTGTCAAGATCCACAGACAATCCTCCTCTACTACAATGATTTGATAAGGAAAACCTGTGAAAGGAAAATAAAACAAATAGTGCAATACCGTTTCAAATACAGAAATTCTATATAGAGGTACTCACCAGATAGCCCACAATACCACTGATGAGTTTTGACCGTTATTTTTTACATTTACTGTCCCTATAACTGAATTCATGTAAATTCTAGGCTATGAAAGTGTTATTGCCTGCTATCACAAGTATGCAGTCTAGCCTTTTTTTTTCTTTTTTTTCCCATAGGTTAGTGAGGTCCCCACTTGTGTAATTTTTTTTCTGTTAGTTCTCTTCCCACCCTTAGATTGTTTTATTGGGGCATCCTATATTTTATTCTATTACTTGGTGGGAAAAAAATGTCCCCTGTTTTATGCATATCTCATATTGTTATGTGTGAAATTTTCTTAGCACCTCTGTAACATTGACAATTGTCTTATTTCCTTTATTCACACTCTAGTGAAACATCTAATGTTCAGTACCACCGCCTAATTTTTATTGGCCAGCAGTTTCTTACTCCCCCCTGTTCTAAGTTACCTTTGCACTTGGGGAATCACTGTGTCTTTAATCTCACTAGATATTATTCCCCCACTACCTAGAGCTACTGCTTGCAGACATATTGCTCTTTGAAACCTTCTTTCATCTAACTGCTTTTTTCTTTTTTTTTCCTCCCACATATCTTTTGACTCTTGATTAAAGGGCCATGATACCCAAATGTTGAAACACTTGAAAGTGATGCAGCATAGCTGTAAAAAGCTGACTAGAAAATATCACCTGAACATCTCTATGTAAAAAAGAAAGATATTTTACCTCAAGAAATTCCTCAGTAGCCACATCCCATTGTATAGGACTTCTAAGCAGCAAATCAGTTTGTCTATCCCGGGACAGCTAAGGGAGTGAGCTTACGTGCACACTCATTGTATTTCCCTATTCAGTTTAAGGAAGTTTACTATGAAATCTCATAAGAGTTAAGTGAAATCTCATGAGATCACAGTAAAAAAGTTCATGACCTCAGCACTGCTGATGCTGATTGTCTGCTGTTCATTTCTTCATCTTTTATTTTTTTACCTGCTGAGCAATAGCTGAAGTAATTTTTTTTACACAGAACTTACTCTGCTGAGCCGAGGAAATTGTGAGGTAAAATATCTTCCTTTTTTTTACATAAAGATGCTAAGGTGAGGTCTGACCATAGCATGGTTCTTTCTATTTTTCATTGGTCTACTAGGCCTAAGAACACACTAAATTTGAGATTAAATTATTCTATTCTAACAAATCAAGAAACATTAGAAGAATTGACCAAAGCATCTGACGAGTATTTTCTAATTAATAAATCCGGAGGACACATCTGCTGCGAACAATTGGGAGGCATACAAATGCTATATTAGGGGATACCTAATAAAACACACGGCTAAGTTACGTAAACTAAGATTGGCTCAATTCTTATTTCTGATGAAAAATTTAAACACAGCAGATAATATACACAAGGCAGACCCGACCTCCACCCAAAAGCTCTTGGAACTCTCCCTAGCAAGAGATAGTCTTAACAAATATCTGACCCAGAATACACATTTGAAAGCTCTTACCACTAAAGCCAAATTCTTTGCAGAAAGTAATAAAGCAGGACGCCTTCTGGCTAGGTCACTTAAAAAACAAAGATACAACTCTTTTATTAGGTCTATTTCACATCCATCAGGTAGATTAGTCAGTAAAAATTAGGACATTGTGGATACCTTTGTATCATATTACTCCAAACTTTATAATCTCAATCCCAACATGTTTCATGAGAAATTTAGTAATATAGAAAAATACCTAAACACTTTAGAAACTCCGAAAATTACAGAAGAAGACAGACATGCCCTAGATTCACCTATAATGCTCCAAGAAATCATAAATACTATTAAGGCACTCCCAAATGGCAAATCCCCCGGACCAGATGGTCTAACGGCCAAATTTTACCAATTGCTCCAATCCCAATTAGGCTCACCATTACATACGTTATTTACTTCAATAGATAAAGGTGAGGTTCTATCTCATTCCCTATTAGAAGCCACCATTACGGTAATCCCGAAAGCTGATAAACCGGGGACTCAGGCAGGTAATTTCAGATTTATTTTGCTACTAAATATTGACATAAAGATATACGCTAAAATACTGTCAAATCGTATGAACACCATATTACCGAATATCATACACCCAGATCAAGTGGGTTTCGTCAAAGGGAGAGAAGCAAAGGATAATACTATTAGAGTCCTACATTCCCTACAGGCCTCACACGATAATAAGACCCCTCTAACTCTTTTATCGACTGATGCAGAGAAGGCCTTTGACAGGGTCAGCTGGCATTTTATGTGGGTGGCCCTGTCGAAGTTCGGTTTCTCTGAAACCTTTCTGACTAGAATTCAGGCACTATACTCAAGACCACAAGCAAGGGTTCGAGTAAACGGGACTATCTCACAACCCTTCCCTATAACAAATGGTACTCACCATGGCTGCCCGCTGTCACCGTTATTATTTGCTATAACTATTGAGATCTTAGCCATAAAATCAGAGAAAATATGGATATCCTGGGTAAACAATATAACCATATTAACCAAAAATGCTTGTTGTTCGCAGACGATGTGATCTTAACTCTCCAATCACCTTCCACTACCCTCCCTGCCTTAATACAGACTTTAGAAGCCTATGGACAGGTATCTAACTTCTCCATTAATATGGAGAAATCAGGGATATTACTGCTAAATACACCTCAGCATGATGTTGATTTTATAAAAAATCACACTGCATTTCGGATAACTGACAAGCTTAGATATCTCAGTTTAATGATCCCAAACAATAGTCAGGACCTCTACCAAGTTAACTATATTAGTCTCCAATGATCGATGAAAGCCATTATTGAGAGCTGGCATAAACAGGGACATTTGTCCTGGATGGGAAGGATAAACACTGTCAAAATGATGCTAATACCAAAATACCTGTTCCTTTTCCAGACATTGCCGATGGCCTTCCTAACGTATCTACGTGCTCAGCAGAGAATGATTAATTCATTCATTTGGTCTTACAAAAAACCTAGGGTGTCTCAAAATACTCTCTATCTGCATAAAGAGGATGGGGGACTTAATGTCCCACACCTCTTGAACTACTACAGGGCTGTCCATATAACTAGGGTGATTTCCTGGTCCCATTCTCATTCGACTGCTTTGTGGGTACAAGTTGAAAGCTCTCTCTTAAAGGTTAAATGTATGAGAGATATTGCATGGCTGCCCAAAAACCATAGACCACCCTTGGCATATCAAAACAGCTATGTCAAGGCCACTCTTGACGTATGGGACTATGTAATTGCGCACACCACAGGAATTTCCACTCCAGTTTCCCCCTAACCCCAATTATAGGTAACCAGATTTTCCTACAACATACCTCCTTCACTCACACAAATGTCATTGAGCATTTGCATAACCTACCTATTTATGTATTGCTAGACTCAGGGGTGATCAAAGATAGAATATTATTAAATAATGAACTAGGCCCCCCCTTTCACAACTGATTAGACATGCACTTAACAACAGTACATATAAACATAATGTTTTAAGACCATTAACAGTTTTTGAATAGATATGTATAAACCCTGAAATCAAGAGGGCATATCTTTCATTAACATATAAAATGTTCAAAGGATCTTTCCCGGATCAGAGACCTGCATATTTAATAAAGTGGAATACAGAAATATTAGAGAACATTAGTGATGATGACTGGAGGCTTTGCTTCAAGGCGTCTCACTCAGCCTCTACTTCATTGCTCATATCTGAAATGAATTACAAAATACTTGCCCGATGGTACCTGACACCACACCGTCTCAGACATATTTACCCTTCTGCTTCATCTGCCTGTTGGAGGCGCTGCGGAGGGATAGGTACTATGACACACATCTGGTGGGATTGTCCTCTCATATCTGACTTCTGGACATGACTAGAATACAGCATTAACAAGATTCTAGGCTCACACATATCCCTTAGTTCAGGCCTCATTCTACTCAATCTTATTCCACCACTCCACTGCGCATACCGTACAAAGTTGCTACAATTAATGCTCGCTTGTGCAAAAAGACTTATACCAAGACTTTGGAAAACCTAAGTGATTCCTACATACGCACAGTGGATATCTGAAGTTGAACATATTCTAACTCTTGAAAGACAACACTATTACTATATGGGAAAACAAGACTTTATTACCGACATGCTCTTTATCTGGGAGCAGGGCCTTTCCGGTTTAGACCATGATATCGACAGATCCACCCACTAACAATTAACTGTTTGACCTCAGTATTAGGATTGACTACTCTACTGTAATGGCCTTCCCCTTGGAATAGGGTGACTAAGGTCATGCTCTTGATTCTTTTCTTTTCTTCTAGACATAGATGAGACCAATACAGAGTTCTGTAACTCTGTCTTTCTTATTCCCCCCTTCCACCCTCTTTCCTTTCCATCTTTCCTTTCCTTTACTTTATTACAATGTACTTAGACAATATATCTGGGAATTAGCTACTTCTTAAAAATGTTAAAATGATTGGGATGGTTTGAAACATCCAAATTATTGTATTTTTTTGTTATTTCCTAACCGCTAGATTTGGAGTTTTGTCGGTAACGACCCGAAAAACTAACGCCGGCTTTTTTCTGGCCGCACCATAAAAATAACTCTGGTATTGAGAGTCCACAGAATGGCTGCGTTAGGCTCCAAAAAAGGAGCGTAGAGCATTTTTAACGCAGCTTCAACTCTCGATACCAGAGTTGCTTACAGACGCGGCCAGCCTCAAAAACGTGCTCGTGCACGATTCCCCCATAGGAAACAATGGGGCTGTTTGAGCTGAAAAAAAAACTAACACCTGCAAAAAAGCCGCGTTCAGCTCTTAACGCAGCCCCATTGTTTGCTATGCGGTAACCCTTCCTAAGTCTGCACTTAACACTCTAACATGTACCCCAAGTCTAAACACCCCTAACCTTACACTTATTAACCCCTAATCTGCCGCCCCCGCTATCGCTGACCCCTGCATATTATTATTAACCCCTAATCTGCCGCTCCGTAAACCGCCGCTACTTACATTATCCCTATGTACCCCTAATCTGCTGCCCTAACATCGCCGACCCCTATATTATATTTATTAACCCCTAATCTGCCCCCCACAACGTCGCCTCCACCTGCCTACACTTATTAACCCCTAATCTGCCGACCGGACCTGAGCGCTACTATAATAAAGTTATTAACCCCTAATCCGCCTCACTAACCCTATAATAAATAGTATTAACCCCTAATCTGCCCTCCCTAACATCGCCGACACCTAACTTCAATTATTAACCCCTAATCTGCCGACTGGAGCTCACCGCTATTCTAATAAATGTATTAACCCCTAAAGTCTAACCCTAACACTAACACCCCCCTAAGTTAAATATAATTTAAATCTAACGAAATAAATTAACTCTTATTAAATAAATTATTCCTATTTAAAGCTAAATACTTACCTGTAAAATAAATCCTAATATAGCTACAATATAAATTATAATTATATTATAGCTATTTTAGGATTTATATTTATTTTACAGGTAACTTTGTATTTATTTTAACCAGGTACAATAGCTATTAAATAGTTAAGAACTATTTAATAGCTAAAATAGTTTAAATAATTACAAATTTACCTGTAAAAGAAATCCTAACCTAAGTTACAAATAAACCTAACACTAGACTATCAATAAATTAATTAAATAAACTACCTACAATTTCCTACAATTAACCTAACACTACACTATCAATAAATTAATTAAATACAATTGCTACAAATAAATACAATTAAATAAACTAGCTAAAGTACAAAAATAAAAAAGAACTAAGTTACAAAAAATAAAAAAATATTTACAAACTTAAGAAAAATATTACAACAATTTTAAACTAATTACACCTACTCTAAACCCCCTAATAAAATAACAGATCAGCCAATAGAATGCAAGCTCAATCTGATTGGCTGATTGGATCAGCCAATCGGATTGAACTTTATTCTGATTGGCTGATTCCATCAGCCAATCAGAATATTCCTACCTTAATTCCGATTGGCTGATAGAATCCTATCAGCCAATCGGAATTCGAGGGACGCCATCTTGGATGACGTCATTTAAAGGAACCGTCATTCGTCGTTCAGTCGTTGGCCAGGATGGATGTTCCGCGGTGGAGGTCTTCAGGATGCTGCCGCCTCGCTCCGGATGGATGCCGCTTGGACCTGAGCGCTACTATAATAAAGTTATTAACCCCTAATCCGCCTCACTAACCCTATAATAAATAGTATTAACCCCTAATCTGCCCTCCCTAACATCGCCGACACCTAACTACAATTATTAACCCCTAATCTGCTGACTGGAGCTCACCGCTATTCTAATAAATGTATTAACCCCTAAAGTCTAACCCTAACACTAACACCCCCCTAAGTTAAATATAATTTTAAATCTAACGAAATTAATTAACTCTTATTAAATAAATTATTCCTATTTAAAGCTAAATACTTACCTGTAAAATAAATCCTAATATAGCTACAATATAAATTATAATTATATTATAGCTATTTTAGGATTTATATTTATTTTACAGGTAACTTTGTATTTATTTTAACCAGGTACAATAGCTATTAAATAGTTAAGAACTATTTAATAGCTAAAATAGTTTAAATAATTACAAATTTACCTGTAAAAGAAATCCTAACCTAAGTTACAAATAAACCTAACACAAGACTATCAATAAATTAATTAAATAAACTACCTACAATTTCCTACAATTAACCTAACACTACACTATCAATAAATTAATTAAATACAATTGCTACAAATAAATACAATTAAATAAACTAGCTAAAGTACAAAAAATAAAAAAGAACTAAGGTACAAAAAAAAAAAGAACTAAA
>NW_026511822.1:0-55359 GCF_027579735.1 Bombina bombina
TTAAAAAGCTTGATTGTTAAATATTTGTGCTGCATTTAAAAGAGACTTTGCTAGAACTATACACAGCAATTATACTTATTACAACCTAAGTCTTAAAGCTGTATAATCTATATTGGACTGAGCTATTTATGTGAACAGTCTCATTAACCCTTCACTCTCACAAGTCCTCTCTTCATCTCTAAAATATTACAGGACTTAAAATTCTCTCCTGTAACCAAAAAACAAGGACATATCTTAAAAGGGATAAAGGCAACCCTCATAGTAATTTTCTTCAACTCTCAATCTAATCTGCAGTTGTGATCCAAAATCTCATAAATTCATAAATAAAATAACGCTGCATTACATATTAATTGACCTCTAAAAATGTATCCAGCAGATATCCCCACAGTTGTTTACAACCTTTACAACGAGATCAACTTACTCAGAATGTTAGAGAATTACAAATCCAAAATGATGCTTTTAAGGGCTATTGCCAGGATACCACCCCAGAACCTCAAGTTGCCCTACCTGATTTATTTTCTGGACATAGGTCTATGTTTAGACAGTTCAAAAATGCCTGTAACTTATTGTTTCAAATGAGGCCAAGAACTTATCATAACGAAAGGCTGAAAGTAATGACAGTCATCTCATTTTTAAGAGGTGAACCAGGAAGTGGGCAGATGTTTTTTTTAGAGTGATGATCCTATACTAGCTTCTCTCTCAGATTTTTTTTCCCAAATGGGTACACTTTATAAATATCTCAGAAACAGCTTTCTGCAGAAAACAGTATGCGTACACTAAGACAGGGTCGCAGACCCGTTGAAGAATATTTAACTGAGTTTAAACTTTATGTTCAAGATTCTCAATGGAGTGATATATCTCTCCGCAATTAATACAGACTTGGATTAAATGACTCTCTCAAGGATGAGTTAGCCCGCACAGAACTACCGAGGACCCTGGAAGGTTTGATTGATCTGTCTATTCATGTAGACCGAAGATTAAGAGAAAGGCGTGCCTAGCGCTCTCATCTAGACCCATCACATAAATACTTTCCAACAACTTCCTCTACCACCACTTCCAAGGACCTCCCAGTTCCCATGATTTGGGGTTCACTAAGGGTCCCCTCCAACCAGAGGAGAGATTGCGCAGAAAGAGGGCTAATCTCTGTATGTATTGCGCTTCCCCGCACATACCGTGAAAGAATGTCCTATTCTACTCCGCCAGAAGAATAGTAAGTTTCCCATCGCAAATAACTGTTTTACCAATAAAGTCACAAATTCTGCTTTTGTACAATCTCTCTCTCTTTACAGTGGGAACGTCAAACACTCCGTACTGAAGCAATTATTGACTCCGGGGCTTACTCCAATTTTCTAGATGCAGAACTTGCTAAGAAAAATAAAATACCTTTATGTTTGAAAACTCAACCAGTGTCTATACGTGTCATTGATAGGTCTTTTATAAATACTGGTCCTATTACACACCAGACTATTCCTATTAAAAAACAACTGACACAAGACATGTAGAGTTCATATCATTTGACATTATACCCTCTCCTATGTTTCCAATTGTTTTAGGTTTATCTTGGTTGCAGATGCATCAACCACAGATTCATTGGGGAACTCTTCAGGTGACATTCGATTCCAAATACTGTCAAGAGACTTGTCATCCTGCACATAAGATTCTACATGTCAATGAATTCACCTTACGAAGTATATCATGATTTCCTAGACGTCTTCAGTAAAAAGGAGGCTGAGACGCTGCCCCCTCACCGCATTTATGATTGCCCTATAGAGCTCTTGCCTGGTGCAACAATTCCCTATGGGCATATATATCCATTGTCACAACCAGAACTGGAACACCTCAAAACTTACATCGAAGACAACCTCAAGAAAGGATTTATTAGGCCTTCCACTTCACCAGCAGGAGCTGGCATCTTTTTTGTCAGAAACAAAGACGACTCATTGAGACCAATCATTGATTATCGCGAATTAAATAAAAGAACTGTAAAAAATAGATACCCTCTCCCTCTAATTCCCGAATTAGTAGAGCGTCTTAGTGAAGCAAAAATTTACACTAAGTTGGACCTAAGGGGAGCGTATAATCTGGTAAGGATTCGTGATGGAGATGAGTGGCTCACCGCTTTCAGGACTCGATATGGATTGTACGAGTACATGGTCATGCCCTTTGGCCTATGTAATGCCCCAGCCACGTTCCAATATTTCATCAATGACATCTTTAGAGATCTATTGGACGTGTGCATGGTGGTCTACCTGGATGATATCCTTATTTATTTAGATAATATACAGGATCACCAGAAACATGTCCGTTGGGTTCTTGGTCGTTTACGTACACATCAACTTTATGCCAAGCCGGAGAAATGTCTCTTCCATGTTTCTGAAATCTCCTTTCTAGGTTATCATATCTCATGCAGGTCTTAAAATGGAAGATGACAAGGTAGAAGCCATACAAAACTGGCCAACACCCACATCAACTAAGGAAGTCCAACGCTTCTTAGGATTCGCTAATTTCTACCGAAAATTCATAAAAGGCTTCTCAAATATAGCAAACCCTCAGTTCTCTCACTGGTTCTCGGACCCCTTTCCGTTGGAATCCAAAGGCAGAAGAGCTTTCAACTCTCTTAAAACCTCCTTCACAATGCACCTATCTTACAATTCCCCAACATGTCACTACAGTTCATTTTAGAGGTAGATGCCTCCAATTTCGCTCTAGGAGCCATTCTTTCTCAAAGAGAGTCACCCTCACATCCAATTCATCCTGTGGCTTTTTTCTCAAAATTGATGACAACCCCAGAATTGAACTATTCAATTGGAGATAAGGAGCTCTTGGTTATAAGAAAAGCATTTGAACATTGGCGTCATCTACTTGAAGAACCAAGATACCGATATTGATATTTACTGATCATAGGAATTTGGAATATCTCCAATCAAGCAAGACCCTCTCAGCTCGCCAACTCCGTTGGAGTTTATATTTCACTCGCTTCAACTTCCACATTACCTACCGTCTGGATCAAAGAATGGAAAGGCTGATGCCTTATCCAGAATGATTAGCCCATCTCCAACAGAAACTCTTCCTAAAAATATCCTCTCTCCGGAACATTTCTGTGCCATACTAAATCCTTACTCCTATTTACGAAAAAATCAACAAAAAGATCTCTCATATCCAAAGACAAAATTACAACTAAAAACTGATTCTCTCTATTACCATAAAGATAAGTTGTACATACCTCCGTCTATCAGAGAAGCTCTATTATACACCCATCATGACGCACCTCTAGCTGGGCATCCTGGTGTCCAAAGAACTCTGGAACTCCTGAAGAGGAACTACTGGTGGCCAAAAATTGATCATTCAGTCAAAGAATATGTCTCCACATGTGAGAGATGTGCCATCCTAAAACCTGAAAAAGCTAAACCATATGGATTGTTAAAATCTCTACAAATACCAGATCGGCCTTGGCATACAATTGGCATGGACTATATTGTGGATCTTCCACCATCAAATAACTGCAATACCATACTAGTAGTAGTTGACCTGTTTACGAAAATGGCTCATTTTTTCCTTATCGAAAACTTCCAACTTCTGCTGAAACTGCACAACTATTCCTACAAAATGTTGTACGGTTACATGGCCTTCCCTCTGTCGTCATCACTGACAGGGGGTCTCAATTCACCTCCAAATTCTGGAAAGCATTATGTAAGGTTTTGCAGATCGATCAACGATATAGTACAGCGTTCCATCCCCAAACAAATGGGCAAACTGAAAGAGTCAATCAATGGCTCGAACAATATTTAAGGTCCTATTGTTCCTTTCATCAAGATCAGTGGCATGACAATTTAGCCACAGCTGAATACGCTTATAACAATTCTTTCAATTCCTCCACCAAGACAAGTCCTTTCTTCTCAAACTACGGCTATCATCCCACTTTTCAGGTTCACCCGCAGCTTAATGCCATATCACCCCGGGTAGATGAAACAACTAATACTATTGCTGATTCTTTCTCTTTCTTGAAGGAAACTATTAAAGAAGCCCAACTACGGCAGAAGAAATACTATGATGCTAAAAGGAGAAAACCACCCATATATTCAGTAGGAGACAAGGTTTGGCTCTCCACCAGACACCTCAAACTCAAAACCCCTTGCAGAAAATTCTCCCAATTGTTTATCGGCCCATACCAAGTCACAAAGGTTATAAATGAAAATGCAATAACTTTACAACTACCTCCTGAGTTTCACATACACCCAACTTTTCATGTATCCCTACTAAAACCTTACACTCCAACTAGAATTCAGTCTGATTTTTCTCAAGGATCTCTCACACCCATTCCAGAGGAGATTTATGAAATCACTTCAATCCGTGATTCAAGACTTTTGCATGGACGTCTTCAATATCTGGTTCGGTGGAAAGGTTTTGGTCCAGATGAGGATTCATGGGAACCGGTTGATAATCTTAACGCTGCACGGTTGTTGGCAGCCTTCCACCGAGCTAATCCCGATAGACCTGGACCTAAAGCTGCGGTGCAGCTTCCTTGATGGGGGGACATGTCAGGGTATTTCTCTAATATGTTATGTCCCTTTAATTCAGGCAACTCCTATTCTAAGCTATGTCCCTTTAAATCAATTCTATAAGTTCCCACAATTCCCCCTGCCTAGTTGTCAATTAATTTTGATGTGTAGCAAGACTGCTGTGACTCTTTTGCTCTTCTGATTCTCCTCAAATTGCTAAGGAATATTCTAACCAAACAGCAAAGAAGAAGTATTACTATATCCAGCCTTTACACAGGCATATTACCTGGACATATCCTACCTACCATTGTTTGGAAAAAGTAATCTGTTTCTCAGACTTTCATTGTTCCGGACATTCTCTAAAGGTCTCCTACCTCATTAATCCATTTACTACATTCATCGCTGCATCAACCACGGTCACAGCCTCATCAAACACTAGCTCCGGTAAAGATTTATTTTCTTCTCCGTGGTGCCGACTTTCCTTGCATCTGATTGGTACACAGCCACACACCTTGTTCGTGACGTCAGACGCAACTTACAAGCGCTCCCGGCCGGGCCTCAAGGAACATCAAACACCGCAGTCTCAATTCAGATTAAATAGCAGCATTGAACAACACCTTCAGGTAAACTAACCGTACCTTAAAAAGCTTGATTGTTAATATTTGTGCTGCATTTAAAAGAGACTTTTGCTAGAACTATAACACAGCAATTATACTTATTACAACCTAAGTCTTAAAGCTGTATAATCTATATTGGACTGAGCTATTTATGTGAAACAGTCTCATTAACCCTTCACTCTCACAAGTCCTCTCTTCATCTCTAAAATATTACAGGACTTAAAATTCTCTCCTGTAACCAAAAAACAAGGACATATCTTAAAAGGGATAAAGGCAACCCTCATAGTAATTTTCTTCAACTCTCAATCTAATCTGCAGTTGTGATCCAAAATCTCATAAATTCATAAATAAAATAACGCTGCATTACACTCCCTCACATGGACCTGTGGAAGGAAGAAAGACTGAATAATCTTACTTAGGCTTTCAAGTTAGGGCAGCAATAACTGATTGAGAGGCGCAGTGAGGATTATACCAAACAAGCTCCCAATTGCTTAAAAGCCACCACTGCTCTACTGAAGAGACTGATGTGGACTACCACTGCTCTACTGAAGAGACTAAGGCTAAACCCCAGAAAAGATCAGGGCAAACCTGCTCTGCTTTAAAATAATAAACTCTTGATTGAAGAAAATTTCTTTCAGACACCTAAACTTTACCACCTCCTTGCAACGCAGGCAAAGAGAATGACTGGGGTTTGAGGGAAGGGAGGTGATATTTAACAGTTTTCCTGTGGTGCTCTTTGCCTCTTCCTGCTGGCCAGGAGTGATATTCCCAATAGTAATTAGAGATGATCTGTGGACCCACCGTGTCATTAGAAAGATATGGTGCATTTAAAAAAACAAAAAACAAACCCACCAACCAACCACAAGCACAATATTATATTGGTGCCTCTTTGATTCAAAGTAGTCTTTACATTAAATCTATTTATCTAACACTAATTAATTTGTGCAATAATTATTCATTAATAAAATTGTAATAAATCTATTTTTTTTGCAATTATTCAACAAAGATCGAAATAAAACATTTCAATACTCAATAAAATATCTGTAGCGCTTGTGCAAGCCAGATCAATGGCATATATCTTCCGTTACGTAAAGTTGATGCAATATATACAGTATATATATATATATATATATATATATATATAATGTCCCTTGTGTAATAAGGCTGTGCAATTTTATTCTAGAATCACCCTTTCCTACTGACAAACAACTCTTAAAATGTCATTAAACACTTCTTGCTTTTGAGCAAGGACAACAAGCAAATTATACAAACTCAATGAAACATAAATGCATACATGCTATATATTTAGACTTGTATCTAATTTATATTAAGTAAGATATATCATATTGATTTTGCCTGCACAAACGCCACTTGTGAATTATTGTACAAGGTGTATTTTTTTGTTATTGATGATTGCATATGTTTTAATACTGTATGTCTTAGAGAATACTTAGGTTTCATGAATTATATAAATCCATAAGTCGTGTGAAAATGGGCAGCACAGTGTTTTCTATTAGACTGAAATACTGATACTTAATGTAAAGTTTTGGATGGATTTCCATGGTACAAAGTCACAGGAAGAAAGCTATGTGAGAACTGTCCTTAAATTTGAAAATCCCTTTGAAAGACATTTCACACAACTATAAAATACTGAAATACTATGCACACCAGTGTTCTCCTCATGACGTTTTTCATGGGAGCATCACCCAAATGATTTTACTGACCAACCGGCTACAATTTAAGTCAATATTAAGATAAATGAGCTATTATAATTTTTTTAAAGTTTTATTGCACAGATTATTAAATATATTTATGTTAAATTATGCAATTATTTTGGGTCTTGGATAGCAGAAAATATTATAATGTTACAAAGTATTACACCGTCTTTACCAGGCTATTGCATAAAGCCTCCTTGCTGGCAACATTTTCTGTGGAGAACACAGCACATACTTGTTTTGTTCATAAGGTACAAAGTGACTAGAACAACCTGGTGCAATGATAAATGCCAACAGCGTATGCTGTCGGCATTTATCGATGTGCAGCGGACATGATACACTACATTGTATCATGTCCGCTCGCACTATGATAAATCTACCCCTATATTTATTGATTATCCTTTACTAAAGAACTATACAAAAGTCAATGTAGGTCATAATTACAGGGAGATATGAATCTTCAGTGAGAAATTTTAAAAGAAATGAAGAACAAAATATCAATACCAAATTACTAGCACAAAAAAACAAATTACTTTTATGCACATTAAAAATAAAGATGTAATTATATAATACCTCTTTTTGCTTGACCAGAAACACGTCAATCAAATTCCTTTGGTCATTTATATCCAATTTGTCCCTGTAATCTGTAAATGTCTCTCTAATAAATCTTTGAAACTCTGCTACATTGCTATGAATTTTATGGTGATTTCCTGGCAACCAGTGCATCAAAGATGGAAATGTGTTATAGAACTAAAAAAAAGAAAAGAAAAGGGATTGTTTAAATGTGTTATTAAATTCTAAAAGATAAACCATTACAAATCACTTTATTTTATTGGGCTACAAGATTATAGATTTTATATATAGTAAAGTACATGAGTAAAGTCTTCTGCCTCAAATGGTCATGTTGGAAGATCATTCACCTACAAAGACATAGATGTTGTAGACAAATGAGAACCAAAAGGCCCATCAAATATATCTATATTTCCTTCTCAATGGTTAATTATTTATTAGGATAGCTTTATGCATATCCCAGTTGCTCCTGAATTCACTAGAGCATTTTTCCTTAGTTAACACCTTTATTGAAAGTACTCTGGAATCCACTACCCTTTAATTTAACATCATAATTCCTTATTCTAGGATTGCTCTTTTTGTAAAAAAATGTTTTTTCTCAATTTAATTAAAGGGACAGTCAACACTAACATTGTTATTGTTTAAAAAAATATAGCCTATACTACCCAATCCCCAGCTTTGCACAACCAACATTGTTATTATATTCTTTATAACATTTAAACCTCTAAATGTCTGCCTGTTTCTAAGCCACTACAGACAACCTCTTATCACATGCTTTTCTATTTGCTTTTCACAACAGGAGACTGCTAGTTCATGTGTGCCATATAGATAACATTGTGCTCATGCCCTTGGAGTTATTTAAGAGTCAGTGCAACACAGCACTAATTGGCTAAAATGCAAGTCAATAGACAATAAATAAAAAGTCATGTGATCAGGGGCTGTCAGAAGATGGTTAGATACAAGGTAATCACAGAGGTAAAAAGTGTATTAATATAACTGTGTTGGTTATGCAAAACTGGAGAATGGGTAATAAAGGGATTATTCATCTTTTAAAACAATAAATATTCTGGTGTAGACTGTCCCTTTGGCTTCTATTTATCAAGGTATGTCGGACCTGATCCGACAGTGCGGATCAGGTCCGACAGACCTCGCTGAATACGGCGAGCAATAAACTCGCCGTATTCAGCATTGCACCAGCAGGTCACAAGAACTGCTGGTGCAACGCCGCCCCCTGCAGACTCGCGGCCCATGGGCAGCCAGCAGGGGGTGTCAACCCGATCATACTCGATCGGGTTGATTTCCGGCGATGTCTGTCCGCCTGCTCAGAATCTTAAACATTCACAGAACACCAACACTCATAGAAAAGCTTTAGAAACCACACATTTCTTACCAAAGGAGCAACAAAGCTAATCAATCACTTTAACATGAGTTATGCAGAACTCTGGTTCTTTTTCAAAATATCCCCCAATTGCCCAGAAAAAAAAAAAGCATATTGTAGTTTTATTTTAATTTTTTTTTAAAAAGTAGCATTTTTTAAAAAAAATAACTGCACAAAGTAGTTTTTAGGGGTTAAAGTTGGCAGGTGTGGGGTGAAAAAAAAAAACTGCACAGAAAAGTGCCTGTACATTGAGGTCTATGGGAAACTGTGTGTATATATGTATTATATAATATATATATATATATATATATATATATATATATATATTTCAAATATATCCGCACCTCCAACACAATGAAATTGAATTCTTAGGTGTAAAATGTAGAAAATCCTTTATTGTAGAAAAATGGTTAAAATACAGAAGCCATAAAAGCAATGTAAATCCAAGTGCCATACATGTTTCAAGCCTACCCCTAGCCCTTTGTCACTGGCATGTTTCAAACCTAAGTTCAGACTGCTATTTAAAGCTAATGGGCGCATGTACTAAGGCGTCAATTTTTTTGCACAGACCGTATCGAAATAACCCGCCGGCATTCGCACCATGCGGATGGCACTTCGTTACATGAATGTACTAAAAACCAAGCCGTAAAATTTTGCGTCTATTGTGTGTCGAAGACAATAGGATTATTGATAACTTTGAAGCTTCGTTCGGCGCGAAAGAGTGCAATCGATGGCTCCAAGTACATTGGGCATTCCGGCCATTCTATAAAAATTAGACTTCACAGATTGCCACTCTTCTGGAGTCGCTGGAAGGCACACGTACCTTGGAAAGACGACCATCAAAGCATCAATAACTTTGGTTAGGTGCCTCGAAAAAGCAGACTGGCTGATGCCAATTATAACGCTAGACACAGCTTGGAATGAACCGGTGGCAAAAAAGTGTAAGGCTGCCAACAGTTTTAATAGTCCGGGTATGGCTTGTGAACGCGCTGTCATAGGTTCCAGGTATTCTGCTATTTCATAGTAAAGTTCCATAATAGCTTCTCTGTCCAAACGGAATCTCTGGATAATCTCTCAATCAGAAATGCTTTCCAAACCCATACGTGGAAGGAAAACTCTAGGGACTCTGATTCTTCTACCTCTCCTTCTTTGCAAGTTGTCAACCGGTGCCTGTATAGCCCTTCTTCCTCGTAATTGAATTAATCGGAAAAGAAACATGTGTAAAAGTGTCTCCATCTTCATTCAGTGATCCAAAAACCAATAATGCTACAATAGTAGTCTAGTCCTTTCACTTAAGTACTTCTACCTGGCGTCAGGTTGATACGCCCTATAGTTTTCTATTGTATTCACTACCTAAATGGTCGCGAAGCAAATCACGCGAAGTTACAGTGAAAGTTGGAGCGGACGGATTAGTTGTAACATTCATAATTTCCGATTACAGCGAATTTACGTGCGATCGAACATGTAGTAAGTGGAAAAAGGCTTCGGAACGATCAGTTGCGTAAAATTATGATCGCTGATGAAAATAGTGGTTTTTCGACCAGATCGCAGATTGGTACATACGAGAAGCAGATCGTGAGTGAATTTTGACGCGGAAATACAGACGGACGGTCACTTCGAAGCTTAGTACATGGCGCCCAATGAGTCCAGGAAGGACATCTTTGTAATTAATTCTTAAAGAGATATCTACTCAACAATTATGGCTTGCTTTTACATAAGATCACATTTACATCAAGATTCATGTTATCCTTGTAAATATATGTTCTTTTGTATATTACACCTAAAGAATGACATGATATATGTAAAGCAGTCAAGAAAAAAAGATTAGAAAAAAAGTAAAATCCCATATGATATCTACAAAAACACACTAAAATACTAAACAATGATCTCAACTGTCTATATGGAAATGAAAGACAGAGATAAATCAAACCTAATTTACGTTTTTTTTTCAATAGAACAAATTAACATCCATAACAGAATTTTAAACAACCTGGGTGTTTGGTCTGTAGTTTGAAAATAAAAAAAACCCTCTTTTTGGTCTAAGAGTCGTTCTCTGTCTCCCCCCCTTCTGCGTTTAGGAATATGATCTATTCCCTGTACTTGTAAAAGGCTATCTCTAGATCCATGTTCCTGTCTAAAATGTTTTGTTGATGTCTCATAAATGTTGCAATACCCTATCTCTTAGGGCACGTTAAGTGCGACCAACATATAGTTTATCGCAACCTTTACAAGTGAGTAAATAAATAAGCATATACATATATATTTAAAATCTGCTGTCCATCTTACCCCCTTCGCTGCGCTAGGTTCTTATGCCGTGTCTCATGGCATGAGAATGAGGCTCCCATTGGAGCCTATGGAAGCGGGTTCTATTGAGCCCAAAGTTGCGTCCCACTTCTAATACCAGTGCACAAAGATGTGTGCTGGTATTACAATTGGAGTGCAAATAATGCGCTTGGGAAAGCGCAATTTTGCGCTCCACATGTAATCTGGTCCATAATATTTTAAATATGTTTATTTCATTTGCTTTCTTTTCTGCACTGAACTTTAGCATAAAAATCGTTATCCTAATTAAAAGCTAAACCTTTGATCAACAAATCTTTCATATGGTGACTACAACAAAAATAAATTATTTTTTCTAAATAAGATTAAAACTATACATTACCATAACTGATGGACTTGCCAAAACCCTTATATTTTCATTTATGATGCTCATTAACCTTAAAAATTTTGGATCTTCATAATCAAAGCGATGACCAAGTAATATGGAAACAATAATGTTGGCTATAGCACCATTTATGATCATTGTGTTTTCAAATGGTTTTCCTGGAATGAAGACAGAAAAGATATAAAGCATCAAAGTTTGGCTGAACATAATGCCATAATGTCAGAATTACTTTTTTAATAGGTTAAAAAAACTTCATATTAAAGGGACAGTTCACTGTAAAATTGTTTTTGCCTTAATGTGTTCCCCATGACTTATTCCAGCGACAGCGTATACAATGTATAATAAATTGTTCATTTAGGTTTCTTTTTGCAAAATACATAGTTGGATTTGCTCTTTGAAACCGCATCCCATAAATATAGATTCAGCTTGCAGACAGAACAGATCTTGTTATCATAAGGGTCATTCAAATTCTATATCTCATGGACTGCTCTGTATATGTTAAAAACAGCAACATTTGTTATTAAAATGAAAGTTTGTTAAATGCCTTTAAAAATTAAGAACTAAATCTATGTGCAATTGATTGATATCAGCAAAGTTATTGCACAGTGACCTGTGACCTCTTTGATGCTGTCTTCTGTTGACAATCACTTCACAGCTGTGGGAACAATCACTAAATTTTACTCAGTGGGATGAGCTGTACGACTTCTGATTAAAAATATCTCCCAAAGACAACTAGCTTACAATAAATAAATCTCTTATGGGACGAGGAAGATGAGGCATATTGCCCTTTAGCTAGCCAGCTGGGGAATCTCTACCTTGGTGGTATAAACAAAAACAGTCAATGGGACACGTTAGAGATGGATAAAGAATTAACACAGAGGTTGATGAAATGCAAAAAAATAAATAAAAATGTGTCTATAAACTTATACAAAATGTATTATTCATAACAAAAAATAGTACAAATAAACACTAACCCTTGAAGAATTCAAGTTTTTGTGCCAAAAAGTCACATTCTTCATTAATTTTATCTTCTAATGTTCTTTTTCCCATTCCAAAATCACGTAAAGTTGTAAGAGCAAATCTCCTCATTACCTTCCAGTTCTCTCCATTAGCAAAAATCACACCTTAAGAGAAATAGAAAGATTAGGCTATGAAGAGAAATAAAGGATATTTGTAACTAAAAACATAAAATTATGCTTACCTGATAATTTTCTTTTCTTCTGATGGAAAGAGTCCACAGCTGCATTCATTACTTTTGGGAAATAAGAACCTGCCCACCAGGAGGAGGCAAAGACACCCTAGCCAAAGGCTTAAATACTCCTCCCACTCCCCTCATCCCCCAGTCATTCTGCCAAGGAAAAGTAAAAGAAATATCAGGGTGAAAAGGTGCCAGAAGAATATAAGGACGCCCCATATAAAATTACAGGTGGAGAGCTGTGAACTCTTTCCATCAGAAGAAAAGGAAATTATCAGGTAAGCATAATTTATGTTTTTCTTCTTAAATGGAAGGAGTCCACAGCTGCATTCATTACTTTTGGGAAAACAATACCCAAGCTATAGAGGACACTGAATGCCAAGACGGGAGGGTATAATAGGCAGCCCATACTGAGGGCACAAGGCCTGAACCTCTACCCAATAAACAATCCTGCTTCGTCCGAAGCCGAGAAAGCTTTTTAAAGGAAAATCCCCAATGACACTGACTCGCAGCACGTCAGTCCAGAGCCAAACTAGTGACCGCAAAACAGAGTCGTCTGAGCCAACAGTCCACCAAGAGACACTGTCGCCCAACAGACAGTCCCCCACCACTCACCCCTCACAAATGAAGGGGATACCAGTGAAAACCCCCAAGGGGACAAGGCAAAGGAGAACCGAGGAAACAGAAAAGTCCCTTAATACAAAAAAGAACACCTCCAAGAGTGGGCCAAGCTCACAGAGACCCAAATGGACCCAAACAGGAAGGAGGCCACGCCTATCCAAGCGAAACCCGGGATAATACCGGGCACAGAGACAGAAAAGACATCTCCCCAACAACCTGCAAGCATGGAACGTAGCTAAAGAGGCAAAGTCCTCCCATTGCCTGTCCATAGAATACCAAAGTATTCGACCGTGAAAAGCGTGTAAAAGACCCAGGAAAAAACACAAGTTTGAGAACACGGAGTCCATAACAGGATGACACAGAGGGAAGAAGCAGTCTTCAAGAAACAGACCACACAAAACAGCCCCTCAACAGAGGGCATGCTCCAGGCAACCTAAGCCGCCAGACCTACTCACATGTCCCTAAAAGGGGGAACACAAAGACTCCATCGAAGCCCCCCAAGAAGGAGAGTATACCCTCAAAACTCGAAGGAAGAGTAAACCCTCTCCTGTCAAAAGGAGCAAGAAGAAAGGAAAAAAAAAATCCTAGCAGACTGAGCTATCAGGATAGACCCAACAAGCTCACACATCCAGAGGAAACTGCGACCCTTAGACCACTCGGACATTCGGACATCCTGACCTGCAGACTCCCACCCAGCTGGACCAACCCAGCCACAGGGATCCATACAGGGGAAACAAAGAATCCCGAAATTGGTACAGGAACGAGCGTAAAGATGGTACAGCCATCCCCACAGAGTACCAGTACAACCCAACGCCATAGACCTAAGGACCTATCAAAACAAGGCCCCACAGTCTGACTTGGAGTCACCAATTCCACCCTCCACTTCCCGACCAGGAGAAGCCCCAAGAAAGGACTCTACCTCCATAGGAAGGAGACTATCCCCTAAAGAAAAGGGGAAGATGTCGGAAGGGCAACAACTGTCCTCAAGGCCTGAAGCCACCGGCTAATTGGGAAGAAAATTTTCAACGCAAATGTCCTAGAAAAGGACCCCCCTACAAGTAGTTTGCCATATAGGAATCTAACCTAAGTCTTAAAGGTTCATAAGATGGCTAGATCTATGCCCTAGCATCCTGAGCTAACAGGATTGTTAACAGAGGCACAGCCAACCCATTCGCCTGCAAAGCAGAGAATCCACGGCCACACTGGCAAACTGACCAGGGGAATGCAACCCTAAGGCGCACCAGAAATTGTAAATAAAACACCAGCAGCTGGGTATAAACCCACAACCCTTGAGGAGCAAGCCACACAGCGAAACCCCTAGATGACATGGGTTACTCTGTTGTAAGAGTAATAAATACTCGGAAAACCAGGCCAACCCTGACCCGGTCAGGTAGATGGAGCAAGGACATAGCCCAAGTTCCCACTACCGTGGAACATCCTGACCAGCCCTGAGATCCAAAACAACCCAAAACTGAGAAAGGAAAAAGGAGCAAAGCCCCAAAAAGTGGAAGTCTCAGGGAGAAAAACAGTTCCGGGCACCCAATAGTTCAGGCAACCATACCCTTAAACTAAACACCCCAACTGGCCAAAAAGCCAGACAAAGGGAATAGATGCATATCCAGAGAATCCGGATAGTGAGGAGAACTCTAAAGCCCCTACCAAAGGAAGGAACCACCCCTATCCAAAGTCCAATGCTCCAAGGAGCAAGGCTAGAAGTCGAATGAAGGGATTTGAGGAGTCCCTTCATTCGACTTCTAGCCTTGCTCCTTGGAGCAAAGTCCAATGCTCCAAGGAGCAAGGCTAGAAGTCGAATGAAGGGACTCCTCAAAGCCTCAGGACAACTGAAAGGATACCTCGAGGTCCACAAAACTCTACTAGCAGGGCTAGTCTCCCCATTACCTCCACAAAGGCAGAGGAAACAGGGAAGAGAAAGGCGCTAAGCCTTCCCAGCTCCGGGGAACCCCGATCTAAACAAGACCCCACAGGGATCAACCATCATCCGGAACGTAGATCCCTAAAAGGAGAGCTAACTCACCCAGAGACAATGGAAGAAGACCCAAAGGTCTCATAACTCAGTCAGACCATACATGTCCAAGAGTAAAAACTGTATCTAGATACACTAGAAACAGCTTACACGCACACCCTGAAGGTGCCAGAGCTGCAACAGGTTTCAAATTTGCAAAACCTTCCGCATGCTGGACAGCTATCCATACAAGCTGTTGGATGAAGCCCCAAACGGACCATCCAGAGGCCTAAACTGAAGGCCAAACTACTCAACTGCGGTAATGGGGCGCTAAGCACGCCAACCCTCCTCCACATGGAGGAGGAATCCAGGTTCTGATGAAATCAGATGTCAGATAGAGTGATGCAGCGGAACACGTCCCTGCCCGGTCATCTATAACTGAAGGCTATAAGGACTGAAACAATCCTTTCCGCCTCACGAACCCACAGGTCCTCTTGAATGCTTAGCTGAACATGAAAAACAATGATAACCTGAGCACTCAGCGCTACTACCGAACCAGTCCAGCAGAAACAGCGCCACTTGTCTGAACAGTCGCAAAACCGAACGAACCCAACAGGACCAGCCTGTACCCCGGGTCCTAACTGGCAAGCTGCATAAATTCTCCCTCATAGGGGAAAAAGGAAAACAGACATTATTAAACATAGGACTAACATGTCCAAACAACTTCCGAAGAAGTAACAAAAGAGTATCAATCCCAGATGGTTCCCGAAGGAAAGGAAAGCAAATAAAAGACATCCCTCAGAGATAAAATAAAATACATGGCAACCCGAAGGTTAACGCCCAAAAGACACAGCTTACCCGCAGGACCAGCCAAATTGAGCCCTATCTTTCAAAAACTGGGAAAGATCTTAAACAAATGACAAACAGGAGATAATCCCATCCCCACATGTCTAATGAGGTGCACCATTCGAATAATCAGACTGAAAATCCCTGTATCTGTTAACGATAGGGTCATTCAGTTACTGAAAAATACGTCTGAGCAATACGCGAAGGCACGCAATCCTGTAATGAAAGGCACAACACTCAGGTACAGTAAAACCAAAAACGGCACCTGACACCCCCAATTGGTGAGGCACTCACCACCTCCTATGACCAGACCCCTGCGGACTAGAATATCTCCTTCGCCACACGTTCGGGAATGCGGAAGTGGAAAACGGAACGTAACCACGCCCGAACACAAGGTGAACCGTACAGTCCAAAAAAGCGCGCCCAACCAAAAAGGCCGCGTCACTTCCAAAGGCCTCAAAATTCCAAACCACGAGCCCGTAAACATCACACATAAGCAGGTTGAATCACATAAACATGATTATAAACCCCCCTGTTCAATAACCCCCTCAGGAGATATTAACCCTCGATTCCAAGATGCTAATAGAGACTCACTGAGACCCTTATGTCATATAGTTAGACCCGCAAGGTGTGGTAGCCTCTCTGGAAAACATTCTCATGAGGACAGCAAAAATACTAACACCACTATCCTGACATTAAAGAATACCAAGAATTACTTGGATTGTAAATTGACTTTTTTCTTCAAATCCATATAGAAAAACTCTGCGCAGAGTAGAAATTACGGAAATTACGGACCAGCACGGAACTACCTCTCTAACTCCACCACAGGATAGGCTGCGAGAGACCACGTGGGCTAACCAGGGAGCGATGGTCGGCAACTGTAAAGACACCTGTGCCACAGCGAAAGTACGGTAAGAGACAGACTTTGTTATCTTTGCAGTTTATCCAGGCACTAAAGAGGTGTACAAACCCGTCCATGTGCTACACTAAGGTACCATAAGAAGTATCACTTTATTTTTACGGAAACTTCCTAAGATGATGATGTGAAATATTACAATCAAGAGTATAAAAATTAATTGGTGTGAATATCATAACTAGAGACAAAACCTCGAGGAACAGGCAAAACAAGTGCGATTAGAAGGATTTTTAACTTTATAAGGATTTCATCTTGTCAGTGATTGGAACATATGCTACATCATTGCAAACCTTGAATTGTTGAAAAAAAGACACTTTTCAATCAACCAGTTTGAAACACTAGTATCCAGTGCTTATGATATTAACCTGTATCACTGTTGTAAATTGTATATTGTCCTAATACGATATCAACACCAGTACTACTAATACACATTGCACTTTATAATTTAGTGCACCTCTTACATCACAATATATTTCCTACCTCCACAAATGTAAGCAAATATAAGCACAAAGCACATTTATCATAACCAGTTTTTACGGTTGTTATAGGCAATTAATTTCAAGAATTATCTTATCTTATATAGTTACAGAAACATAGTATGAGAACGCACAGAAGGAATTAGGCACACATAATAAGTGTACTTTTACAAGTGGTTTAATGCTGATATAATCAATTCAATATTTATGTAGTATTTAAGATGTGTTTTAGGATTGCATGACCGGTCATTATATTTTATTACTTGTATATTATTTTGCATATTATCTTAACCAAATTAAATTTTTTTAATAAATGATATATATCCATCTAGAAAGTTGTGATAACATTTTTTGACACATTACCCCTTAGCTGTATAGTGCACGTATACGACCCCTCATTTTTTGTGATCCTATAACTAGCCCTTGTCTGGCTATACGCATGTGCCAGTGTCACTACTGTGTCTTTGTATAGAGCTGGGTGTTATTATACAGATGCAGATACACATCCAGTATTTCACACAGGCTTTATTTATTCCATAACTTATCACCCAATATCGCTAGCAGTCTCTTGACAAGCCACTAACTTTATTCACACTAAATATTTTTTTGTATTCCTATTATTAAATCAGAAAGAAAAGCTATACTAAGGTTGTGGCAGACACTGCAAGGGCTAGTCATGGACACCAGTGTTCGTGTACGGACACCTTGCCTATCCATGCTTCTTTTTGCCCCTTTTATCAACCATGTCTACTACATCACACCAGCACTTCATGACTCTCAATTACCTTAATATGTACCTGTAATCTGTGGCCTTGCCCTTCCCTCATTAGTCTGTTCTAACCCTCTCCTTCCTTTTCTCATATGGAGTCCATCTCATCCTTGCCATTAATCCTGCTGTCTTTCTCACCCTCTTATCTATTTCTCTTATACACATCAGTCTTCTCAGCCTTTACCTTTTATTGCCCTAATTCCTCAGGCACACACAGCCTCTTCTGTACTCTTGATTTTCCTTGTACAACATCCCTTGCTTAGTTTTCTCAGACGCACCTTACCTTCTACAGCGTTTTTCTCCTTTTCCCTAACACAGAGCATCTTCGTAACCCTCTTACACCTATCATACATAATGCATCCTTAAAGGAACAGTATACACCAATTTTCATTTAACTTAATAAAGAATAATATGCACATATACTGATATAAAAATCCAGTATAAAACCAATGTAAAAACTTACTTAGAATCACCCAGTTTAGCACAGTTAAAAAGGTTAGCTGAAACACCCACTGCAAATGGTTATATAGCAAAAAAAGCAGATCCCCCCTTCCGCTGCATATCAAAAGACTCTTTACACAAACAGGAGCAAGCTGGAGTAGGTATACATCAGTATTCTCCTAAAACTTTGGGGCTTGGTTAGGAGTCTGAAAATCAGTACAATGTTATTTAAAAATAAGCAAAACTATACATAAAAAAAGCAAATAAAAAAAGCTGTATAGGCTATATAAATGGATCATCTACAAAACATTTATGCCAAGAAAATCTAGTGTATAATGTCCCTTTATCCTCTTAGGTCACAGTTAACACGTTTCATACAATCAATTAAGTCAATATAAACAACATACTAAATGTCTCACTACATACTTTTTTTTTGTCCAGTGAAAACATCTATACATTTCTACACATTGCTGTATAATATACAGCAATGTGTAGAAATGTATGGATGGTTTCATACGTGATGTCATAAACATATTGCACAAAATAATCTCAGACAGATTGTAATAAATTTTTTCCACATTTCTCTGATGTGTAGAACATTGTCATGCATTATGTAACTACTGATGACATTGATGATGTCATAGGTGATGTCACTAGTGATGTAATTGATGATGTCATCAACAATGACATGTGTGATGTAATCAGTGATGTCTTCGACAATGTCATGCAAAGCACCCAAGGCAGGGTCAGTTTAAGTTGGGACTTTCCTTGCTTTTTAATGTTCAACTAAGAACTTAAACACTAGGCATTAACGTACGTTTTTGCCAATTAATTTTCTTTTTTTTCTTTTCTTGAATTTACAATCATATGCACAAATTCATATGTTTATACATATAAAAAATACACAGAGATGATAAGAAGTACAAAAAAAGAGGATTAAGATCAGTTGAGGCTCCTCTATAGGAGCACAGGCGTACGTGAACCCCCTGATTTTATTAATCTAAAAAGGGTTCCAGTCCAATTTTGTAAAAAAAAAAAAAATTCTGTTTTTACTTCTATCGCACTGCACGTGCAATAGATAGAAGTATAGGCTTCAAGCTCTTTGCACTTATTACTAGGTGCCTGCAGCACTGCCCCAAACCCAGCCAAACCCAAACCCAGCCCTTTACCTTCTAAATTGCACAGTTCTGACTGTGCGAGTGAGAGCCATGTGAGTGTATGTGATGACGGTGTGCGAAAAGGTGTACAGCCGAAGAGGAATATACTTTTTTTTTTTTAATTACATATTTATTTAAATGGTGGCAGTCTGGGAGAGAGCTTGCACATCTTTATTTACAGCTGGGATCAGGAGGTGGTGTGCGAGTCCCGACTCACAGAGGGATCGTCAGGGATGGCAACAGAGTTGGAGGAGTGAAAGGTAAGTAACCCATAATGCTCAATTGACTTAGGCTGCGTCTGCCGAGTGCTTGTTATCTCACTCCCCCTTAGAGCCGACTAAAGTTACATGCTTACACAGGAATAATTTTAACTAGAAACTAACCCACCACGCTGCGCTCAGGAACTTTCTAAACAAACACAGATATGCTTTATATACCATATATAAAGCATATTAGTGTTTAGGACGTTTCTGAGCGCAGTGTGGTGAGTTAGTTACTAGTTAAAATCATTCCTGTGTAAGCATGTAACTTAAACTTTAGCCAGATCTAAGGGGGAGTGAGATAACAAGCACTCGGCAGATGCAGCCTGAGTCAATGCTGCTTGCCTGCATTGTGTAGCACTGGATCCCCAGACTGGCCTGTAGCGCTTTCCTGTGCTAGGAACTGGGCAACAGAGTAAGCATGTGAGAAGAAGCTGGGACTAGGTGGTATCGTGTCCAGCTGTAGCTTGATAGTCGCCAGCCTTGTTATATAAGCAATGTGTCAACACACTGTGTATAGCCGGCTCTAAGGGAGAGTGTGATAACAAGCACTCGGCAGACGCAGCCAACTGGAATCACTGTAGCAAAAAGCAGCTGCAAGTAACTGGCCTCCTCCTCCCACAGTCACCCTTTAGTAGGAGCTGAAATCCTCCCCTTTGTGTGTGTTCAAGAAATATTATTTTTTTAAGGGCTCATGGAAGAAACATTACTTTGCTTAACTATACTAGTTCTTTGTTTAGAGCAAAAGTGAACTGAAAGGTTGCATATCCTATAAAAGGAAAATGTATTGTATTATGCTTTCTTTGTTCTTTACTAGGTGGCCAACCTTGTGGTAATGCTAGTCATTAATCCTATTACCTTTTAAAAAAATGATTAGTGGCTATAAAAGTATTTCTTCAAAAGGTCCCTTTCAGAACCAGTAGAATCAGGGAGGAAACCAATAGCCTCCCCTGCAGCACTGTTAGACAGAGGAATCTAAGCTTTATGCTGTGTGAGTTAGCTCTGTGTGTTGAACGCATATCATCTTGACAGGCAGAATTTAGACAGCAGCTAAATCCCACAGCATAACCCTTCCTATCTGTGTGCTTGCTATGCAGCTCTGGTCACTGCAAACAATAATACATTCCACGTGGGGGGGGGAGGGGGTTAGAGCCCTTCACAAAAGAAAAGAAGTCAGAATGCATTGTGGGACAAGGTATATGGGAATGAAGTGAGAACATAAACATGGGACAAATATGTAGAATTATAAAGTACATGTAATTGGATGAAATAGGTAATAAGGAAGGGGGACATATGTATAATTTATACATATGTCCCCCTCACTTATTAACTATTATATATATATATATATAATATATATATATATATATATATATATATATATATATATACACACACACACACACACATACATATATTCTTGGGGGGAGCCATCTGAGGGGTGGGGCTTTGTTTCATGGGGTGTGGTTTAGTGCCCCACCACCTTCAAAGTTCACCAGCCACCACTGATTAAGATCAAAATGAGTAATTATTTTAACACTATACAATAAGTCTGACATGCTGAGCTGTGCGCACACACACAGTGATTACTATACAACGCTATACAATAAGTCTGACACGCTGAGCTGTGCACTACACACAGTGATTGATTACTATACAACACTATAAAATAAGTATGACACACTGAGCTGTGCACCACACACAGTGATTATCATACAACACTATACAATAAGTCTGACACACTGTGCTGTGCACCACAAACAGTCATTGATACATTATAATATAAAGTAAGTCTGACACACTGAGCTGTGCACCACACACAGTTATTGATTATTATACAATAAGCCTGACATGCTGAGCTGTGCACATACACATAGTGATAACGATACAATACTACACAAAATAACTCTGACACACTGAGCTATGCACCAAAAACAGTGATTGATTACTATACAGCACTATTCAATAAGTCTGACACATAAATGTGCACCACACACAGTGATTAGTTACTATACAACACTATACAGTATGTCTGATACGCTGATCTGTGCACCACACACAGTCATTGATTACTATACAACACTATACAGTAAGTCTGACACCTGAGCTGTGCCACAAAAAGAGTGATTGATTACTATACAATAATATACAGTATGTTTGACACAATAATCTGTGTAACACACACACAGTGATTGATTACTATGCAACACTATACAATAAGTCTGACACGCTGAGCTCTGCACCACACACAGTCATTGATTATTATACAACACTATGCAATTTGTCTGACACACTGAGCTGTGCCCCACACACAGTCATTGATTACTATACAACACTATACAATAAGTTTAAAATGCTGAGCTGTGCAACACACAGTGATTGATTACTATACAACACTATGCAATAAGTCTGACACAATGATCTGTGCAACACACACAGTGATTAATTACTATACAACACTACACAAAAAATCTGACACGCTGAGCTGTGTAACACACACAGTGATTGATTACTATAAAACACTATACAATAAATCTGACACGCTGAGCTGTTCACACACACAGTGATTGATTACTATAAAACACTATACAATAAGTATGACACGCTGAGCTCTACACATACACATGAGGGGGAGGGTGGATCAGCCAACATGGCTCTGTAAATAAGTTTGCTTATTTATTAAAATTATTGTAAAATACTGTAAAATATAATGATATATAATTCTGCACATAGTGCAGAATTATATAACATTATATTAGCCTTATCGTTATAAAACCTTATTTGACCTTTGAATTTTTTAAAAATTTGACAGGTTTTCAGACCCGCTCTCTGAGCTGAGCGGGCCTGTTTTGTTTTTACACAGCGCATCGGGCCAGCTGTATAGTCACAGCCCGGCCCGACCGCGCCATAACACTAAGTGCAGCTCGTTCCTGCTGTCAGACAGAGCAGGAGCGAGCTACACTTAGTGTAATGGAGCGGTCGGACCGGGATGTGACTATACAGCTGGCCCGATGCGCTGTGTAAAAACAAACAGACCCGCTCAGCAGAGCGCAGAGAGCGGGTCTGAAAACCTGTCAAATTTTTAAAAAATTCAAAGGGCAAATAAGGTTTTGTAATGATAAGGCTAATATAATGTTATATAATTCTGCACTATGTGCAGAATTATATAACATTATTTTTTACGTTTACCGACACTTTAATTACCCCTTTTAGGATATGCAGACTGAGATCTTTAATGCCACTTTAAGTCTATGGCAGGTTCAACTCATACCCCTGTATTTTTTAATCCCTCAAATATCTAAAAAAAAAAAAAAAAACTACTAAACCTTATCAATTCAAATTTTCCAGTTTTGTAGTAGTTCCCAGTCCGGATCTAACAGAAAAATATGTCATTCCACTGTTTTTTTAATGAAACACGTTCTAAACTTAAACTTTAAATGTGTTCCCATATACAACATATACACACACATTTTATATATATATATATATATATATAATATATATATATATATATATATATATAAATATATAAATATATATATATATAAATATATATATATATATATATATATATATACATACATACATACATATACATACAGTATCCATACACAAATACTTTTTTGCTATTGTAATTTAAAATGATATATTACATATTTATTTATACTTATAGAGGTCAGATGGGGCCCTTTATGCGCCTACATCCCTGCTGGTACATAATGTTCAGCAGCCTGGTATGAATGTTGAGCAGGGCCGTCTTTAATATTGACTGGACCCTGAACAAAAACATTCTTGCCCCCCCCCCATGCAATTTCACTCTCCACCCCAACATCCCAAAAAACAACTAAATCATTTTTTTTTAATTATTAGCTCAGCAGTGGATAATCCACTGCTGGGCTAATCATTTAAAAAAATGAAATAAATTGCAATATGTGAAACTGGACCTAAGCAGTACTAATAAGTAAATAAATATATAAATTCCTCCACTGTGGATTAATTTAATATTCTTTTGAATGTGATTCTGGTGTGAGGTTAGCTGGTTAAAGAGATTTAGGGCAGCCAACAGGAGCAAAGCAAGGTAAAGACTGAGGAGGAAGCATGGAGGTGAAGACCAATATAAGTTTACTGACTGGAACAGCAGAACTACTATGGGAAGCTGTAAAATCTGAGACAGAGAGAAAACAAAAACTATGAAAAATAAACCTTACATTAATGTGTGAAGTATCAGCATGACACTATACATCAGCCACAGTAGCACATGTCACTTCTTTGCTAGGAACAAGTTCCCTCTCACCCTGCACTAGACAATGCTGCATGGGGAGGGTGTGTGTGCACTCACTTATTCTTCCCACTGACACCTTTCTACAAAGCACTGTTTCCCTAACAAACTTCAGTTAGTTGATCTTAGGGCCACAGCAGAAAGAGCAGGGCTAAGGGGACCAGCAGACTGGATGCTGACTGTCCAAGGCTGCATGGATACAGTGTGAGATGAGTCACACAGCCTCAAGACTGGAGAGAGCAGTGTGTGCAGCAGCACAGATGCTCAAATCCTCACGCCCTTGCCGCTCCAGCTTTCTGCTGCATGCGCCTACAGTCAGCCCTACCCAGAAACAATCCCCACCACCAGAGCAGTGACCTGGTAACAGTGGTAACCCCAGTAGGACCTTTTCTGATGCAGTGGGAATGGCTCGATACCGAGTTAGGGCTTTGCATTCAGTGCTGCACAGTGCACATCTAAAACAGCACATGGCAATAGCTTGGCATGTCACATGACACCGGCATGGTCTGGCACAGTTTAAAAAATATATATATATAAACAGAGTACTTTTGACTGTGACAGTAGTCACATCAGCAGTCTGGTATGAATCATAAAAAAAAAAAAAAATTTTAAGGACTCATGGGCCCCTCAACAGAAACTGGGCCCTGGGCAGCTGCCCCTTTTGCCCTGTGTTAAAGACGGCCCTGATGTTGAGTGCAGGGTTTACTAGATTTTTAGTGAAGAAAGAGTAAGTAGCGTGTGTACTAAATTCAGTCAGATGAAGCCCAATAAACTGATCTGTGGAGCCAGAATAAGTACAGTATCACCAAGATGTGGTTAGTGGTAACTAGCACTTCCATTTGCATATTATGTTATAGAACAAATTCATTAGGTTTTTAAAACTTTACTCACACTTTAGTGAATCAGAATAACAAAGGATTTAAGTTTTTTCTCTCACATTTAATGTATGCTGAAATATTGTTGAATATACGTAACAGTGGACCTAGGAGTGTCTTTCTTTTAAGGAACTAGCATAGTGTGCACAAATAGAATATTAAGGTATACTCTTATTATACAAATGCAATGCATATATAAAAAGTGCAATATTGGTATAATCCAAAATTAATATATGTGTTTTTTTAAAGAATTCTAATGCAAAAATAAAAGGATACAATTCTTTACATGGTGTAACTTTTATAATACTATTTTTTGCAAGCTATGAGTTTAACCCTAAGAAAACATAGCTAAAGTACTGTTCAGGTCCTGAAAAGGAAACAGTCAATGATAGGCAGCTGCAAACATATACTGCTACTAATTGGTTCATCAGCCATGTCCTGCTCAGGGGTTGCAACCTGTTTCACCATCCAAGCGGGGCTTTAGGTATGTGTTTAACAATATAGGGCTCGCTTCCATTGAGTTATAATTTGCTTTTCGCATCCCATAGAAAGAATTATAAGTTGTTAAGCGATTACTTATACCAGGTTTCCAATGAAAGAGCAAACCGTTAATACACTGCCAGAGGCTGTCGATACATTGACAAAAATTACACCCAGCTCAACTAGGTGTGAAAAGAGGAAAAAGGAACTTTTTGAGGCCTGGTTCCCATTTAAACTCTAAATCTTGCACACAATGCAAGTGTTTCAATGAAGAAATAAATAAAAGAAAACAAAAAGCAAAAAAAAGAAGAAAAGTTATGTAATAGTTAAGGAAAGGGTAGTTAAAGGGAAGATGGGAAAAGGGATACGGGGTTAATAAGAGACAAACAAAAGGCAGATGGGAATACAGGGTTAATGAAATGAAGGAGTAAAAAAAATGTGAATGTGATTTGTGTTTGTATTAAAAAAAATGTGTTTATAAAAACTAATGTGTGTTAATTAAAGTGAAAGTAAAGTTTTTCTAAGTGCAATGCATCTTATAACATATAATCTGACCCACATCCTAGTCGCTAACTTTGTTTTTTGAATAACACCATTGCTTTCAAAGAAATCTTATATTTATTCATACCCTATTTTCTCCGCTTCCTCCTCCCCCTCGCATTCTTCCTGCTTTGTCTCTCAAAATAATTTATGCGCACCTAACTGCCGTTTGCGTGACTATGCGTGCGCGTTCTCGATGTTTGGAAATATGCGCATGCGCAATTCTGCCATCTACACTCCGATACATTATATCAATGTATAACTTTATTCATTCATCACTGTGTTGGGTAATATCGGACTGAGAAGCATCGCGTCTTTCATCGAATCCCCTATAGACCACAACGAGCAAATTGGAATATTATTGGTAAGCAATATAATAGACATTGATAAATTAAATATATATATATACAATATTAATTAAAATTTGATCTCAATAATGAATTTGATAACAATATCTTTATTAGCAGTTTTTATTAATATTTGTTAAAGATTTAAAATCTATCTATTGCCATTTTAAATGATTTTTTATGTTGGTGTTTGCACAATGCAGTACATGTTATTTAAAACTATTTTATATTGTTTTGCATTTTATTACAAATTACATGACTAATATATAAGAAGAAGAGGGGTGCGCAAGAAAAAGTTTATTTTTTTAAAAAATAAATAATAAATATATGGGTTATTATATACAATTAATATTGATTACATTTTAAAGCATGTATACATGTGTTTATCAAAACAGAGAATATATGAATAATAAAAACACTGATTTATTTTTAGACACAGAGAATATGAACAAGATCAATGATGGTGGCAATGCAATAGCGTAATAATGTACATTCTACAGTGGATCCATTTAGCTATAATAACAGTGTATATTGGATAAAACTATCAATAAATTAGTATTGTTAAAAATAATCAATGAAAATCGTTAATAGTGCACTGAGGTGTCAGAACAAATACGTGCAAACTCGCATTTGATATGAAAAATATAAAGTGTAGGTGTTTGATTAATTGTAATAAAAAACTTCAAATAAGTATAAAAAAAAGTGTTACAAAGAAAAAAGTACAAACATAAAACGATGTATAAAATGTGTATAAAATGTGCTAATGCTAAAACATATAGAAAATGTAAATACAATTAAAAGATTAGATTGTTTAATCCTATGTACCTTACGGTGAATATAGAATGTCCGTTGCTGCGGAAGAGTGCAAACATAGAATATTAAAATGATAAATAAAACTTTGAAAAAAAAATTGTTTATTTATCATTTTAATATGTTATGCTTGCACTCTTCCGCAGCAACGGACATTCTATATTCACCGTAAGGTACATAGGATTAAAGAATCTAATCTTTTAATTGGATTTACATTTTCTATATGTTATAGCATTAGCACATTTTATACACATTTTATACATCGTTTTATGTTTGTACTTTTTTCTTTGGAACACTTTGTTTTTATACTTATTTGAAGTTTTTTATTACAATTACTCAAACACCTACACTTTTGATTTCTCTTCTCAACTGAGATTTTGCACGGATTTGTACTGACACCTCAGTGTACTTTGAAAAATTAACCTTTTTCATTGATTACTTTTAACAACATTAATTTAATCATAGTTTCATCCAATATACACTGTGTTGTTATTTTTACATGGATACGCTATAGAATGATAATTTATGTTTATATTTATCCTATATAGATTAATCTTTTATTGTAACATTTCTACTTTATATCGAATGTAAATGTATTGATAATGTTATCAATATTAGACATTTCATTTATTGCAACATTATGACAATATCGGTTTTTAATGTATTTCTATATTGATACTCTATAGACTGATTGTTTATTTCTATATTGATACTTTTAAGAATGTTCATTATTGCTCTATATCATTTCCCACCATCTGTGACATTCTTCCCTTTCTCTGTGTCTATTACAATATCAATGAATTTATTAATCAATTATTATAATTTTAGCTATACACAGGGATCCATGTTTATAAATGTAGTAGATATTGATTGTATCTTTTTAAATATTTAATAACTTTAAGCTTTTTTGCCTAGCCCTTTTCTGGCGCTCCTCTCTTCATTCTTATCTCTAAGTTTGTTTGTTTTTTTGTATAATCAACACATTGTGTAGAGCTTGAGGTAATCACATTTTCTGATTTTACAATCCATCTCTCTCTATTACTTTAACAATAAATATAAACTTGTGTATCTATCTTTTGATCGTTTATTCTGCACCAGTCAGTTTATATTGTTTTGTAAACGTTACTTATTTATTACCATATCTTTTTTTCATACAGGTTATTATTAGTACAAATATTTGTCTATTTCTATAGACACAACAAAGGTAATATATTTTTTTATTCAATATACATTATTAATTTCATTTCAATATATATTTGTCATTGAATTATTTAAAATTGAATATATTGAACTTTTGATAGACACAATGCATTGCCTACTGTATTCTAAAAGCTTTTTATTTTAATTGAATTAAACGTTATTATGCTAATACAGTTTTAAACATTCATTATGAATATATTATGAACTGTCTATAGGCACAATTCAGTACAAATTGTGCTACATAAAATCTTCTGTTATGTTAATTGTATTAATCATTTTATGGTAATACAGGGTTTACTATTGAATTTATTGTTTTCAATATATAGGCATAAGTCAGTGAATATAGACTTTGATAATCCCCATTGTTATTTATTGATATTCATTTAATTATTTAGAATATATGTATTATAAATGAATATTGTATTATCTTTCTATTGTCACATTTACAGAATATTAATTTAGATAAGCTCCATATGTATTATACAATTTTTTATATAGAGTTTGTTCTAATACAGGTGATTATAATGAATAGATTCTTATATTTCTATATGCACATTTCAGTGCATACTTTGGTAGATAATAACAATTTTTTTGTCAAATTGTTAATAATTGATTAGCTAACTCAGTGATTAACAGTCAATATATTTTACTCTTTCTAAGGTCACAATTTAGTGAATATTGTTGGATATAAGCTCCATTTTTATTTCACTCTTAGTAAGCATTGCTTAGCTAACTCTAATATTAACATTCCATAATTTTTTTTTTTGATAGGCACAAGTCACTTAATATATTTGTAGGTAAGCTCCATTTATAATTAAATCTTAGTAAGCATTGCTTAGCTAACTCTACTATTAACATTACATATTTTTTTTTTTGATAGGCACAAGTCACTTCATATATTTGTAGGTAAGCTCCATTTTTAATTAAATCTTAGTAAGCATTGCTTAGCTAACTCTACTATTAACATTCCATATTTTTTTTTTTTTATAGGCACAAGTCACTTCATATATTTGTAGGTAAGCTCCATTTTTAATTACATCTTAGTAATCATTGCTTATCTAACTTTGGGATTACCATTATATATTTTTTTTTTTATCTCTATTGTCATAAATCATTACATATTGTTGTCGATAAGCACAATTTTTATATACATCTTAGTAAGCATTGCTTATCAAACTCATTTAGTAAAGGGACAGCCTAGCATGGAATTTGTATTTATTTAAAAAATAGATAATCCCTTTATTACCCATTCCCCAGTTTTGGATAACCAACATAGTTATATTCATATACTTTTTACCTCTGTGATTAACTTTTATCTAAGAACCTTCTACCAGCCCCCTGATCAAATGACTGTGACTGTTTATTATGTATTGTCTTAAATTTAGACTTGTTTTGTGCTAGATCTTAAAGGGACAGTCAAGTATAAATTAAACTTTCATTTTTCAGGTAGGACTTTTAATTTTAATTGACTTTCCAATTTACTTTTATCATCAAATTTTATTTTTTCTATTGGTATTCTTATTTTCAAATAAACATAGGTAGGCTCATATGTTAATTTTAAATCCTTTGAGGGCTGCCTCTTCTAACATGCTTTTTAAATATCTTTTCAACACATAGAGAAAGTAAATAAGCGTGGGCTATATAGATAACACTGTGTTAAGGCACATAAAGTTATTTAAGATCGAGCACAAAGCAATGCAAAATTTAAGACACTAGATAATAAACAGTCACAGTCATGAGATCCGGGGGCTGGACGAAGGTTACTAGATATAAGGTAATCAAAGAGGTAAAAAGTACATTAATATAACTGTGTTGGTTATGCAAAACTGGTGAATGAGTAATAAAGTTATTATCTATCTTTTAAAACATTAACAATTCTATGGTTGACTGTCCCTTTAAATAACCCCCTGTGCATGAACACAGTGTTATCTATATGGCCCACGTGTGCTTTCTGTCTCTTTGTGTTGAAATTAGATTTAAAAAGACTGTGATAAGAGGCAGACCACAAAAGCATAGAAATTACCACATGAACCTACCTATTTTTTGTTTTAATTAGTAATACCAATAGAAAAAAGCAAATTGGATGAGAAAAGAAAATTGGAAAGTTGATTACAATTAAAATCCTATATGAATAATGAAATTTTAATGTTGAATAGACTGTCCATTCAAATCCACAGAGTACCATAGAAGTGTTATTTTTTCAAAAGATAGATAATACCTTTATTAGCCATTCCCCAGTTTTGAATAGCCAACACAGTTATATTAAAGGGACAGTCATGTACCCCAAAAAAATTCTTTTGGAAAATAGGGCAAGTAATTTTAAACAACTTTACAATTTACTTTTATCCAAAATTTTGCTTTGTTCACTTGGTATTCTAGTTGAAAAGAAACTTAGGAAGGTTCATATGATAATTTCTAAGCCCTTGAAGGCCGCCTCTATTTTATTTACTTTTCACAGCAGGGAGAGCAAGCTCATGTAGGCCATATAGAAAGCATTGTGATCACGCTCCTGGCTAGTGGCAGACACTGCACTAATTTTCTAAAATTAAATGCAATAGATAATAACTAAACGTCATGTGATTAGTGGCGGTCAGAAGATGCTTTGATACAAGTTAGTCACAGAAGTAAAACGTGTATTAATATAACAAATAATTTTTTTTCAAAATTGTGGAATGGTTAATAAAGGGATTATCTATCTTTGAAAAAAATTTCAATTACATGGTAGACTGTCCCTTTAATATACTTTTTAACCACTTTGATTAGCTTATATCGAGTAACCTTTTTACAGCCCCCTGATAACATGACTTTGATTGTTCATTATCTATTTCTTTAAATTTATCATTGTTTTGTGTTAAAACTTAAAGGGACAGTATACTGTAAATTAGTTTTTCCCTTAATGTGTTTACAATTGCTTTTTTACCAACTGCAGAGTAAAAAATCTATGAAAATTAGCTTTTTAACGAATATTTGTTTATCTGAAAGCTCTTTTTTTGTGTTTGGAAGACACAGCCTAATAAAAGGGGTGGAGCTTGTAGGTATAATCATATCTCATTATTGTATCACATTGTGCACATATACCTGCTTCTTTATCTTATATCTGTCCTTAAAATAATAACCTGTACTTTGAGAGAATAATGGAAAATCAACATTGTATGACCTTATCTCTGCTATATCCGACTGGGAGTGTAATTTCTGCTGATGCCTGTGTTTACAAAGCTTATCTATAGTTGGTACGCGCGGCCACTAACTTTCATAATAGGTGTGGATACCACATGCTAAAACAACAATTTACAAATGCCAATATAAGGGTAAAGGAGCTACTTGTAAACAATTTAATACACTCCAGCAGGTAAAGTGGATCATTGGGAACAAATTAAAGTGGAGAAATTTTTGGAGTAAACTGTCCCTTAAATAAACCCCTGTGCCTGAACACAGTGTTATCTATATGGCCCACGTGTACTTTCTGTGTTCAAAAGAGATTTAAAAAGCATGTGATAAGAGGCAGCCCTCCAAGGCTTAGAAATTAGCATATGAGCCTATCTATGTTTATTTTTAACTAAGAAGAATATCAAGCTAAAAAAGTAAATTTTCAAGATAAAATAAATTTTGAAAGTTTATTAATATTGAAATTCTTATCTGAATATTGAAATTTTAATTTATACTATACTGTCCATTTTTAAAGTACACTAATTTTTTAAAATATATGCAAAAGTCATTTCATATTGTTGTAGATATTCTCCTTTTTTATTGATATCTTAGTAAGTATTGCTTTGCTAAATAATTTATTACAAAATTATAGATATAATTTTTATTTTTATATAGGCGCTAGTCATTGCATTTTGATGTAGATAATCTTCTACATCCTAAATAGCTCCACCAAATGAGATTATTTTTAGTATTTTTTCAAAATAAATTTTAATTTATAATAAATAATATTTAATTTTTATTTTTCAGAAAAACAGAAATAATGCCTGATTGTATAGTAATTGGTTGTCCGAGTTCGACAAGAAGAGGAAGAAAGAATCCGAATGTTTCTTTTCACGTTTTTCCAAAAACAATGGATAGAATTAGGATTTGGTTGCAACAGACAAACCAATATAAGGATAACGAATTGGAACCTATGGTGCAACGTATTTTTGACACGAATAAAACAATACGTTACCGTATCTGTTCCATTCATTTCAACCCAGATTGCTACATAGCTCAGGGTGTACATAAAAAACTAACTCCGGATGCAGTTCCAACTATTTTCCCTTCAAGGATAACAACTTATGGTACAACACCAACTACTTCAGCTCATTCATCCAATGTTTCAGAGTTGCTTTCAGAAGCTTCAACTTCAACAAGCTCAACAGCCTTTTTGATAGAAAATAGAGCACGTATACAACTTTGCCATGCTTGTGGACACAAAATACATGTTTCAACACAAGATGCATCGACAAATACCGACTTAAAAGAATATGTCGATGCTAACACTGCATTTGATCACAATTATGTAACTAAGACAGTTGCAATTCAAACTCTAAAAAAAATTGGTCATCATAATCGTGGAACATCCTCTAAAGATTTGATTAAAATGTCTGACAAGCACACCTGGACTATGGGTGATGTATCATCTGAAACTTCTTTAGCAGTAACATCGATATCATCTGCAAGATCAACCACTCAAATTCAAGAAATCTTAAATATTCCTGAAAATCAGGATGTGGAAATGGAATTTGATAGGCCAACTGACGATGTAAGAGATCCATTAAATGATAATATTATTCTTGAAGAACCGTTAATGGTGGATAACACAGAAGAAGCTACAAATATCGAACTCATGGACATTTCACAAATTGAAGATCCAGAATCTAGAGTACAAGACCCATCGTACATTCCCGATACTACGTTGGAAACTGAGGGTGAATTCTCTATAATAAAAGAAAAAAGCAACAAAGATCTAGTCTTGGAAAAAAAATACATTGTCTTTGACACTTGTCTAGATGAGTTATTGAAATTGATTCCATGTCGATCTAATGAAAATTGTGATTCCCCTATGATGTCCATACAGAAAAGAGAAGTCGGAACTTTACTAACAGTATATGGCGAATGTGAAGCTGGACACAATACAACACTTTGGGAGAGCCAGCCAACAATAGGTCGTAAACCTGTTGGAAATATTCTAGCGTGCTCATCTCTTTTATTTACTGGTAACAATTTTGATAAAATTGAAGAATATTTTAAATATTTTGGTATATGCTTCCTCACCAAACCAACTTTTTACAGTTACCAAAAAGAATTCCTTTTCCCAACAATTGACAATGCTTGGAAGAAAGAAAGATTGTATAATTTAAATGCTATTAAAGATAGGGCTATAAAAGTTACTGGTGATGGGCAATGTGATAGCCCGGGATTTTCAGCAAAATTTTGTACCTACACGATAATGGAGGCTAAATCCAAAAAAATATTGGATGTTCAAATTGTTCAGGTTTCGGAGACAACTTCATCAGTTGCTATGGAGGCTAAAGCATTCCGTAAGGCATTGACTTCATTGGTCAATGATGGTGTTTTTGCAATGGTAGTAGCTACTGATCGTCACGTGAGCATAAAAAAATCCTGAGAGAAGAATATCAAAAAATTAATCATCAATACGACATCTGGCATTATGTCAAAAGTTTGAAGAAAAAAATTATAAAAGTGAGCAGAAAAAGTAGCTGTAGAGAACTTGTGAAGTGGATTCCATCAATTACTAACCATTTTTGGTCATGTTGTATGACATGCAAAGGCGATGTACAATTACTGGAAAAATATTGGAAATCGTGTCTCTACCACGTATTGAACATTCACTCGTGGGTTGAAGATGGGCAACAAATGTCATGTAGGCACGATCCTTTAGAAAATGACGGTGAAAGAGAGAGAAAATGGTTAACTAAAAAAACTGAGGCATTCCATGAATTGGAGAAAATTATATGTAATGATCAAATGACAAATGACCTGAAACATCTTAATTTGTTTTGCCATACAGGAAAGCTCGAAGTTTTCCACAGCTTGGTTCTAAAATACCGCCCGAAACGTATTCATTTTCAAATGGATGCTATGGAGGCAAGAACCAAGCTGGCTGCAATTGCACACAACAAAAATTCTGAACGAGTCCATGCCCGAATTCAACATGCAAATGATTACACTGGAACTTTTGGAGATAAACGTTTTGCATGTTACTTTCCCAAAAGCAAGAAGCAATGGTTAGTCAGACCAATTTATGAAGATATGGACATGTCCCATATTATCCAATTAAATACCGATGTTCTAAATCTCATTCAAGGACAGACTACCCATACCTGGGTATCAAGAAACCTCATGCTACCGGCAAACATAGCTTCAACACCGAGACCGGACAAAAAATTGTTGATAGAAAAGCATACCTCTAGATATGGAAAGTAATTTTTTTTTTTTTTTACATTAAAAATAATTTATTTTATTTTTATTATTTTATGTTGATAATTTTATTTTAAAAAAATATATAAGAGATTTAAATTTCTAATGTTTTTATTTATCCATTTTTTATTTTATATATTTCCAAAGTTAATTTTTAATTGACATGGTCAAAGTAATTTTTTTTTTTATTCTTAATAAAAATATAATGGTTTAATAATTTGTGCAATTTCTCACTTCTATTTTTTCAAATATTAAATTATTATCAAACACATGTAACATTGCTAATTGATTTTTTAAAATTATCAAAATCGATAGCAATACCTTTTACTTTATATATATATATATATATATATATATATATATATATATATATATAATCTTTTAAATTCCTTCAATTGATGTATGTAAAAATTAATTTTTTGAAGATATATTAATATATATAAATATATATATATATATATATATATATATATATATATATATATATATATATATATATATATATTTTTATAATAATAATATATATTCAGTGTGGTGCAGCCACTAGATGCCGGTGAGGCAGGGCTTCACCTCTAATATGGTTAAAAATATATTTATTTTTTTTTAGTTGCTTTTAAACATGTTGTGCTCTGTATAGGCAAGAGCATGTATGTCCAACATTACACAGCATGCTTCGACAGTAACTGTATAAAAGTGGTTAAGAATATTGAATGTAACATAAATGCTTATTTGAGTCATATCTCTTTGTTATGACCCAATACAGAGAGAGACATCAATCAGGTGAACTTAGGGCTGGCCGTTATCCATTTCTCTTTTTAGCTATAGTATTTAATTAAAAACAGATATTCCTTTTGTCTATGTTTGACAAACCAGATGTTGACAAAAAATACTAATTTATTAATTATCACATTCATATGTGCTGTTATATTTTTAATATAATTTTAAAATATTGTAAACTATTATCACTTGAAACTCAATTTAAAACAAATATTTAAATATTAATTGGTGTCTCTCACACATGGCAGTGTTCGGTATATCATCAATTATGTTCCTCTCTCCTCCCTCTGTCTCCCCCTCTTACAACGTATGTGTCTCACTCCACTCTGTCTCCCTCAGTCCCAGATGTCTCTCTCTGTCTCCTTCACTCAACCATGTGTCTCTCACTCTCCTCTGTGTCTCTCTCGCTACACTCTGTGTCTCTTTTACTTCCCTCTGTTTTTTTCCGACTACCCCTCCAGTGATGTGTAGTTAGCTCAGAGGCGGGTGAGGCAGTGTCTTTGATACGCCCGAAAAAGATACACACATAAATATTAATTCAATATTATATATATATATATATATATATACATACACACTCTCTCTCTCTTTGTCACTCACTATCTCTCTCTCTGTCACACTCTCTCTCTGCCACATTCTCTCTCTCTGCCACACTCTCTCTCTCTGTCACACACACTCTCTCTGTCACACTCTCTCTCTCTCTGTCACACTCTCTCTCTCTCTGTCACACTCTCTCTCTCTCTGTCACACACTCTCTCTCTCTCTCTGTCACACTCTCCCTCCCTCTCTGTCACACTCTCCCTCCCTCTCTGTCACACTCTCTCTCTCTGTCACATTCTCTCTCTCTGTCACATTCTCTCTCTCTCTCTCTGTCACACTCTCTCTCTGTCACACTCTCTCTCTGTCACACTCTCTCTCTCTGTCACACTCTCTCTCACTCTCTCTGTCACTCTCTCTCTCACTGTCACTATCACTCTCTGTCACTCTCTCTCTCACTGTCACTATCTCACTCTCTGTCACACTCTCCTCTCTGTCACTCTCTCTCTGTCACACACTCTCTCTCTCTGTTAGTCTCAATCGCATCTGTTTTTCTGTTTATTCCCTCTGTCTTTGTCTGTCTCTCCCCTCTGTTTTTCTATCTCTCATCTGTGTGTTTATATATCCATCTGTCTCTCTCTATATATATATATATCTCCATGTCTCTCTCCTTATGTGTTTTTATCCAAAATGTTCTCTTTTCTATAAATTTCTCTCTTCCTCTGCCTCTCTCTTATCCCTTATGTGTCTCTCTAACCCTCTGTGTGATTCTCTATCTCTATTTTACTATAACATTCTGTTTTTTTCACTCTATCACTGTCTCTCCCTCTCCCCTGTCTCTCTCTTTCGCTCCATGTGTCTCTCTGCCTCTACCCACCATCTATCTCGCTCCCTCTCCCCCAGAGTCTCTTTATGTCTATTAGTCTACCTTTTATTTATTTAATAAATTATTTGGTTGTGCCACATGAGGATGTGTCCTTATTTAGAGGGGTGTGTTAAATTTCCACAGCTGACACAGGTACAATAATTTTTAAAATTCAATGAAGGATTCAGTAATCATAATTTGCAGCATCATAGTAAAAATTAATTTTTAAGCATATGTAAATGGTCATGGATTTAAAAATCTAATAATCCTAGCCCTATCTTTCATTCAATTTCAGTCCCTAAAGTTGTTTACTTTTAAAAATTTATTTTTCACTCTATCACCAAAACTTTGATTCACACTTTATTTAAAAAAAAATTTTGTATTTTTTTCTATTTCACCTTTTTTTTTCTCTATATAGAACATCGATTTCAAAAATTATACTAGATTCTTATCTACCTAATATCTTATTAAAATTAATATCTATTTTTTAACATAACTCTATATTTATAGTAATGTCTAGCCTCTATGATGCTCAGAGCATGCACGGCCAAGAACCATCACTTTCACAATCACTTCCACAGCAAAATGCATGAATATTAATGTTCAAATTTTTAATTTTTTATTTCTACTACGCAAAAATTTATTTAAATAACCGAAAAAATCTAAGTTTATATAATATTTCATCAATCAATTTTCAATAATATTTATAAAATTTTGGAAATATAATAAATTTATAAATAAAATATAATCCACAAAAATATTTTTTAAACATTTTTATTCAATGTTACTGTATTTTTAATATTCCAAAAAATGTAATACGATAAATTTAGAATAGTTTTATTTTTTTAATACAACTTTTTTTTTACAATAAAATAAAAAAAAAAAATATGAAATCTATACAAAATTAAATAAAAAATTAAATATGTTGTGATATGTATTAACCAACTTTAAAACTAAAAAAAATCCTCAAAATGAAATATACAAATCTTTTTTATATATCTTTAACAATATGTATCATATCTAAAACTTCAACATTTAGTATTAAAAAGAAAAAAAATTACATATAAAAATAAGATCAGTCTAAGATCATTTCAAAAGCAGGTCCATCATCCTCTGGGTAGTGGAAACCTACATATATGTTGTCCGCTTCTGGAAAAGATGATCTAATACTATTTACGACACATGATGGAATTGGTTTTCTATTTTTGGGACCAAGAAAACCATGAATCCAACAAGTATAGTCACGGTATGCAAGTTTTCTAAATGCTCTACATGTTTAAAAAAAAAAATTTAAAACATGTTAATTTGTCAAAAAAGATATCAAAAACAAATAATAAACCAGAGATTTGATATATCCATTTTAAGTGATACTAGTGCGATAAAATTATATGTATGGTAACAATACAATCGTATATATAGCTATATATAAATAAAATATATAGCATATGTAATTAAATCAAAAATTTTAAACTACAAAAGATATAATTGTTTTTTAATTAAAATTTAAATTATTTATACTATACTGTTAAAAACATTATTTAAAAAAAGTAATATTACCTTTCTGGCATGTTTTCAACTCCTTGTAATCTATATGGTCCCAAACTGTTAGTTATTAAAGCAATTCTTTTAAGGAATTCTCTATCTTTGGTATTTTGATGGTAATCATGTTCTGAAATGCAATTATGTCCCTCTTGAATTTTACTGACCACCTCTTCCATTTCACGACAGCAAAATGATTCGATTACTGTTGGCATCAATTTACATTTTCCACATAAACACCAATCGATATTTTGCAATCGCTGAGAGTCTTCTTCCATCTCACTTCCATCTTGATCAGTAGACTGTGTATTTAAATCTCTGGCCATTTCAACAGCACTTCTACGTGGATCCCAACGATGATTTTGGGTCACATCAAATAGTAAAGGCTCCGCATTTTGTTCATCAATTAAATTTTGCATCTAATAAAATAAAAATTTAAAAATTTAATAATTTTGGAATTTCAAATCAAAAGTATATTAAAGTGATTTACCAAAATTATGAGATAAACAAATACAATTTAAAAATTAAATAAAATTTCAAATATCACAACAACTGTGTATCTAAAAAGTTTACCAACCCATGTTAAAATTAACTATTAATGTGATTTTAATAAATTTGCAAAAAATAATTAAATACATGTTTACACCGTTTCTGTGAGATATAAAATTTGCAACTCTATTTAAAAACTTAAACCAATATTTTTGATCGAATTCAATAAATTAGAAAAATAAATAAGTGTTTTGTATAAATGTATATATATAAATATATAGATCGCATTACATTTAAACAAATTTATGTAATATTTTTTAAATTTTTAAAAATATCTAAAATTATTTTTTTAAAGTCGTCTTTAGAAAAGTTTTATAAAATGTATGTAATAAGAAATTGAATTACTGTAAACAGAGACAGAACTTTTCTGAACTTTTCAATATAATTTTTTTTTAATATTACTAAAATTACCATTTGAGACACCTCCTGTTCATCTAGGTCAAACAATGTTCGAATTCTTGGTTCTCCTCCAGAAGCCATTTATTTCCTGATATTTGACAAAAATAAAATAAACATATATTTATTTAGACTACATTTGACAAAGATTTAAAGGGACAGTCAAGTAATAAATAAAAAAAAAAATTCTAATAGCGCATGTAATCTTTAAAGGGACAGTCAACACCAGAATTGTTGTTGTTATAAAAGATAGATAATCCCTTTATTACCCATTCCCCAGTTTTGCATAAACAACACAGTTATATTAATATACTTTTAACCTCTGTGATTACCTTGTATCTAAGCATCTTCTGACAGCCCCCTGATCACATGACATTTTATTTATTATCTATTGACTTTCATTTTAGCCAATTAGTGCAGTGTCTGCCACAATCCACGGGCGTGCTCACAATGTTATCTATAGGGTTTACCTGAACCAGCTCTCCCCTGCTGTGAAAAGCAAATACAAAAGCATGTTATTAGAGGCGGCCTTCAAGGGCTTAGAAATTATCATATGAGCCTTCCTAGGTCTAGATTTCAAATAAGAATACCAAAAGAACAAAGCAAAATTGGTGATAAAAAATTGGAAAGCTGTTTAAAATTACATGCCATATTTGAAACATGAAAGGTTTTTTTGGACTTGACTGTCCCTTTAACAACTTTACAATTTACTTTATAACAAACATTTTTTAATAGAAATTTTTTTTATTCAAGTTGAAATCCAAAATTCCTAATGCTCTAATGGAAATTTTTAAAGGGACAGTATACAATAATTTTAAAGGGACTGTCGAGTCCAAATAAATTTTTTATATTTCAAACAGTGCATTTAATTATAACACATTTTCACATTCAAATTTTTTAAAAATTTAACTTTGTTCGCTTGGTATTATGGTTGAAAGCAAACCTATGAAGGCACATATGATAATTTCTAAGCCCTTGAAGGACTCCTCTATTGTATTAAATTTCAAAAAAGTTGAGAGCAAGCTCATGTAGCCCATATAGATAGCATTGTGATCACGCTAATGTCTAGTTGCAGAAACTGCACTGATTGACTAAAATGCATACCAATAGTTAAAGGTCCATTATACACTCATTTTTTATAAGCATAAATGTTTTGTAGATGATCTATTTATAAATCCAATAAAAAATAAATTTTTTAAATGTTTTATTTTGCTTATTTTAAAATGACATTGCTCTGATTTGCAGACTCCTAACCAAGCCCAAAATTTTATTTTGAATACCGTCAGCTACCTTCTCCATAATGCTACTGTTTGTGTAAAGGGTCTTTTCATATGCAAACGAAGGGGGAGGGTGGTAGTGTCTTATTTCCCACTTGCAGTGTGCTTTACAACTGCATTTTCAACAAAGCTAAACAGAAAGCTTATAAGTACATTTTTAAAACTGTTTTAAAATTGATTTTTAGATCAGTATATGTGCATCTTATTGTTTATAGTAGTGTCTATTACATGCAGATATATGAAAATGAGTCTATACTGTCGATATAACTATAAGTAATTTAATTAGGGACGGTCAGAAGCCGCTTAGATAGAAGTTAGTCAAAGAATTAAAAACTATATTAATAGGACAGTCTTGTTTTAGCCAAACTGTGGAATGGGTACTAAATGTATTAACAATATTTTTCAACAACAACTATACTGCTGTTGACTGTACCTTTCATATAACTGCCAATAAGAGACACTACTATAAAGAATAAGTTGCACAGACACTGATATAAAAAAATAAATAAAAGTATTTAAAAAATTACTTAGAAGCTTTAATTTAAACGACTTTAGAAAATCATTTTGTAAAGACCAGTACAAGTGCGAAATTAGACAATTACCCACTCGCTCTTCTTTGGAATCTGAAAAGACTATTTACACAAACAGGAGCAAGATGTAGAAGGTAACGGACGGTTTTTAAATAAAAGAATTGTTGCTTGTTTATGATTCTTGTTTTCAAAGAAAATTGTGGAAAACAGCACCTAAAAAATATGTGGCTTGTGGGGCACGGAACCCAGGATCTGCCTTATCCTGCAAACACTCCAAGCAGAAATAATGATTTTTTACAGACACCAATAATTAAAAGACGTTTATTTCTTCACTAATTGGGTTCTTAGACAAACATACAACGTTTCAGACCTGCTATAGGTCCTTAGTCATTCATATAGATAACACTGTGTTCATGCACGTGAAGTTATCTTGGATCAGGGAATGATTGGTTAAATTTCAGGTTTATCAAAGGAACTAAAATAAAGTTTCACTTTTAAAAGGATTAGATACAAGATAATCACAGAGTTAAAAAATTGCTTTTGAATTTTAATTTGGTTATGCAAAACTGGGGAATGAGTAATAAAGGGATTATATAAATCTTTGTAAAGAATATAATTTTGAGTTGTAGACTGTGCCTTTAACATAACAGTGTTGGTTTATCAATACTGTTGAATTTGTAAATAAAAGGGATTGTCTAACTTTTGAATCAAAAAAATTGGGTTGTTAGCTGTCCCTTTAATTGATTTTCAATTGAAAATACTATAATATAGAATTTTTTTTATTATCAGCATTTCATTTTGCAACCATTATAAGTATTGATCTAAATAAAAATTATTTATCTGCATTATTAGTTCAACAACAATGAAATTAAAGTGTATTAAAGTACAAGTATGAAGATAAAGCATATTGCTTTGCCTCAAGATTCATAATAATGAAATTTGCTAAAGGCAATGCAGAGAAGAATAGCAATTCTATTTCATAGTCTAGTGAAAAAACAACTAAATAAATCTTTGAAAATTCTTTTGTTTCTATGAAAGACATTCTTTACACCTTGTTAGAAGCATTGAAGTGAAACTTTATGATAATAAGGATTAAAAAATGTCTTGGTAACAAAGTAAACATTTGAATAGGATTTATATTATTCAGGATTGACTAGAGTATAATATATAATTTCTTATCTTTTCAGCATTCCTTTTTGTAAACTTCGTTTGGATCAATGGAAAGCAATGCAAATCTGCATCCTGTATTTCTATGAACTGAATTAGATTGTTCTTATAAACAAAGGATGTAGATAAAGTTGATTGCTTTGCCTCAATAGTAACGATGTTAGCAAAACGAATTGATGATAATAAAAGCAATTGTATGTTATAGCAAAGTCAAAATCAAATGAAATTTATCTGATTTAAATTCATTTACTTATTAACAAAACATTCTTTATTGATTGATATGAGAAATGAAGATAAACTTTATCACAATAAAAAGATGCAGATAAAATACTTTGCTTTTCATAAATAATATGTATTCCTTTGTATCATCTGATAACAATGTATAAAGAATGTATTTCTAATAAAGTAACGTTTTTTCAAAGATTTATTTCGTTTTTTTCTTGAAAACTGTATAACAAAATAGCTTTTTTAATCAACATTGGATTGATATGAATTCGTTAGTATTGATGTTAATCAATGTTATTTATATGCAACCTGTGTTTTAAAGAAATGCATTTACAGTTTATTAAAATTAAAGGATAAGGTTTAAGAAGATTGCTTTCCATAAATAACGATGTATTTAAAATTAAATGATGACATTAAAACAAATTCTATAAGACAGTCTATTCAAGTTAAAATAAAATAAATATTTAAAAATAGTTTTATTTTCGAGACATACTTTTTTTTTTAAAGATATCAGCAATAAACTAAAACTTTGTGAAAAGAAAAGGATACAGAGAAAACACTTTGCTTTGCATAAATGATAAGGAAGTATGGAAGATGAAAAGCTGCTAAATAAAGTATTGTGTATTCAAAAAATGTGAAACAAGAATGAAATCTATAATTTGCTAACTTTGATTTATCGTACTTTTTTTTTTTAAGTGATAACAGCTAAGATTTTTAATTAGTTAAAAAACAAAGGATTGAAAAATAATAGCTTTAAATCAGTACAAAAGAAGTTTGCAAAATACAATGTTGATCAGTAAAGCGATTGTATCTTATAGTATAGTCAATCAAATAAGCAATAAATCCTTGTAACGTGTTTTCATTCTAAGCAAGACATTCTTTATAACTTGTTATCAGCAATGAAGTTAAATTTTATGATACCAATGAATAGAGAATGTCTTACTAAGAAAGAAAGCATTTTACAATGATTGATTGTCTTTTTGGTTTAATAGACTAAAAAATAGGATTCATTTGATTAACAGCATTTCATTTTGAAAACTTCGTTGTTATGGAGGAAAACAATGTTCTTTATCTTCATCCTTTGTTTTTCTGAAATGAAGTTCAATCTACTTATAAGCTAAAAAGAACAACAATTCGGATTGCTTTACATCAATAATACGGGTGTTTGCAAAACGAATAGATGACAAGAAAAGGAATTATATTTTATAGTGTATTCAATATCAAAAGAAAAAAATGATTGTTAAAACATATATTTTTTTCTTAGCCAGACATTCGTTATTCATAGTTATAACTAATTGATAATGCATTGCTGATAAGAATTAAAAAATATGTTATTGCAACTGAGATAAACATATTGTCAATTTTTTTTTTTTTTGAATATGGAAAATCCTGTATATAGAATTTCATTTCTTAAAAGCATTGCATTATGAAAAGATCGTTACAATTGATGCAAACCAATGTGCTTTATATGCATCCATTTATTTTTAACAATTTTTAATTAATTGTTGATATCCAATACAAAATCAAAATTTATTTAAAAAAAAAAGGTCAAAGGATTTATGATTTTTACGGGTGAGTAGAACACACAATATAAAGGATTGATTATCAGTATTAATTATTTGCGATACAGATCATTGTTAGGCACAAGACATAAAAACATTGCTTATAAAGAGATTATTTAATTATGTGAAACGAAAATACAAAACATTGCAAATGCAAATATTATTTCTTGTTGACAATTATCATATCAAATGTTGTATTATGTTAAAAACATTAATATATGATAATCAAATTATTATTAAAAAATAACTATGCTTTTGTAAAGTTTGTATATATTTTTTAAGAGTGTGTATATATATATCAATTGCTTTTTGTTATACATAAACTTACTTTGAAAAAAGGATCGCAGATAGAAGAATGTTTTGGTCCGATGCCGATCGATGTACAAATATTGTTTAAAGTGCGCATGCGTGAGTTGTGAACGCGCGGATCCAGAGTACTAGAGATTAATCTCTAACGCATGCGCAAAACAGGAAGTGGGAGTCATCATTTCCTATGTAGACGCCAGTGGGGGACCCAATCCGTTAGATACGGATGAGAACGTCACTACTAACGGAAATTTTTTTTTATGCGGGTGGAGAAAGGAGGTTAGTAGACGGGATAATAAATAACTAAATTAAAGCATTAAAAACGGTATTTAAAAAAAACGATGAATGAAACTATTATTTATTTTGGATTTTATTTTCATTGGTAGCGAACTGTCAGTTTAACTTTACTTACACTTTAACTAATGCATGGACGTGTGTCCCACCAAACTCCTACCAGAGAAACTAGCTCCCGTGTCTTTCTAGAGGCGATCACAGGTAAAGAGCGCAGATGCAAACCATTATTTTTATAGCGTAAGATCGGGTTACCATGGCAATGCACTTGTTATGGCACGCTTTTTGTCAAATCTGACATCAGTTGGCAGCGCAAACTTACGTTCAGTTGAAAAGAGTGACTGCTTCACCACGCTATCTTTATGAATGGAAACCTGGTACTAAAATGGAGCCGTAAATTACTTTTAGCTGTCGGCCACATCGGTAGCTTACGGCTCCATTTTTAACGACTCAATGGAAGCAAGCCCATAATTTTCAAGGGACACTAATACAAAAATGAAATGCTTTAGTTAATTAAAATATTTGAATTTTGCATTCAAATGTACCTTAACGTGCTCTGTCTTTTCAGTATAATTAGCTGCAGATTTGAGTAGATGCTGATGTGAATCAATTGAAATATAGTTGGATAATACTAATTGTTACAACTTTTTAACAAACAATTGAAAACAGATTTACCATTTTCCTTATTTACATCATGAAAAATGGGCAATGTTCCTCTTCCAGAAAATTCTTCTGCATGGTTCACTAGCGCATCTTTCACAGTTTCATATCCACAGAGTATAACCATTTTTCGGGCCCCGATTTGGATACTGTATACTGGACCATACTGTTTAGCTAGCTGAAATAATAAATGGTTATAATCATGTGTGAGCATAAAATGATATATTATCTTAATAAATATTATACTCAACAAAATTGTATAATTCATCCTAATGAGCACTAATTAAACATGCCTTGAAAAAATAAGGTTAAATTAAAGGTTTTCAATTGGTTTTGTGCTCAAATGCCTATGGATACATGTATCAGTTGCTGATAAGGACAAATTCCATTTTGTTACTGGTGGAGAGGGAATTGCCCCACAAGCATGAACACAAATACATACACTACTATAATTATTATTATTGTCGGTTATTTGTAGAGCGCCAACAGATTCCGTAGCACTAATACATTTAAAAACAAATAGATAGCAATTGTCCTAAACAGAATCCTGCTTTGAGATTGGTAGATAAACAAAATTAAGGGACAGTAACCACTTTGAGTTTGTAATATAAAATAAAATATAAAAATACTTACTTAAAAAAACTTCATGATATATTTTTTATTATTTATTTTGCCCCTTTTCTGTCATTTATGTCTAAAATTGTGGATTTGCAATTTCTGTAAAATGAGTTGTCTAATTTAAGAACAACAGAGAGCACTTTCGTCTGGTTAGAGACACTGAAATCTAGTTCTAAAAAAAACAGATTGCTTATAGGTATAATGAGAGAATATAAATATAAAAACTAATAGTAAAATAAATGCAGCAATCTTACAAAAAAGAAAAACATTTCATGATTTAAAGAGCCAGTGCATGAATAGTTAAAGGGACATGAAGTTCAGATTTTTTCTTTCATAATTCAGAAAGAGCATAACACTTTTTAAAAAGTTTCCAATTAAGTTCTATTAAATTTGCTTCATGTTATTCTTTGTTAAGGAGATAGCTAGTGTGTGCATGCCTACAGCACTTTATGGCAGGGAAAAAAACGCTGCCATCTAGTGTTCTTGCTACTGTAGTAAAACTGCTGTAATCTAGTGCAGCAGACATGTGCACACTCCTAAACTTATCTTCCTGCTTTTCAACAAAGGATACAACAAAAAGACAATTTAATAACAGAAGTAAATTGGAAAGTTGTTTAAAATTGTATGTTTTATCTAAATCATGAAAGAAGAATTTTGGATTTGATGTCCCTTTAATGAATGTTTTAATTCAATATAATTTTCTTTAAAGGGACATGAAACCCTTAGTGTTTCTTTCATGATTCAGTTAGAGCATAACATTTTTAAAGACTTTCCAACTTACTTCTATTATTAATTTTGCTTCATTCTCTTTACATCCTTTGTTGAAGGAGCACCAGTGCACTACTGGTAGCTAGCCGAATATATCAGTAAGCCAATGACAAGAGGTATATATGTGCGGCCACCAATCAGCAAGTAGCTGACAGTTTGTTACCAAGATAGCTAAGCAAATTAGAAAATAGAAGTACATTGGAAAGTTGTTTAAAATTGCATATTCTATCTGAATCATGAAAGAAATATGGTGGGTGTCCATTTAACTATGCATGCACTGTCTAACTCACAAACCTAATTGTCTGCAGACTCAAGCCCAGATTGGTTCCTCGAAATAAAGAAATTAGTGGGTGGTGTTTGAGCATTAAAAAAAAAAAACAATTAAAGGGAAAGTCTAGTCAAAATTAAACTTTTATTATTCAGATAGGACATGTAATTTTAAACAACTTTCCAATTTACTTTTATCATCAAATGTGCTTTGTTCTCTTGGTATTCTTAGTTAAAAGCTAAACCTAGGTAGGTTCATATGCTAATTTCTAAGCCCTTGAAAGCTGCCTCTTATCACATGCTATTTTATTTGCCTTTCACAACAGGGGAGTGCTAGTTCATGTGAGCCATATAGATAACAATGTGCTTACGCTCTGGGATTTATTCAAGAGTTAGTACAACACAGCACTAATTGGTAATAATTAAAAAGTCATTTGATCAGGGGGCTGTCAGAAGATGCTTAGATACAAGGTAATCACAGAGGTAAAACGTTGTTTATGCAAAACTGGGGAATGGGTAATAAACGGATTATCTATCTTTTAAAACAATACAAATTCTAGTGTAGACTGTCCCTTTAAGGCAAAAAAGGGTGTTAATATGTTCTGATAACATACAGACTCTACTGATAGCTAATCTATTGGAAGTCCGTAGAAAACATGGTTGTAATTACCAGGTGTTGGATTTCCCTTTAACACTTCTGCTTAGTGCCCCAAACTTTTGAAGTGGCTAAAAATTGGAAGATAGAACCTCGTGTCATGAATTTGTCAGCAAATGAAATAAATCTGTAAAGTACAGGAACAGCTTTTAAATGATTATAAACTATGTTATGTTTTGTTATAACAAAAGTATGGTTGCTGTATGTCCTTGAAGCCGGTGTTTCTCAGCCGTGTGTTAGTAACCTACTAGAGTGACATAGTACTTGCGTTAGTGTGTCACAGGTAATGCATACTAAAACTCTGATAACACGGGTCAATATGGTTTACAGAGAGGGAAGTAATTCTATTAGCTAAATATTGACAAAAGCCAGATTATGAGTGGAGCGCTCTCATTTGCATGTGAGTGATATTGAGTTTTCACGTTCATTTGCATGCATTCAATTTGCTCTTGTATTACCAGCGGAAAGTAAATGCGAACGCATAATCACAATCGTGATTTATGCTATAATGATTACTGCGACCTCAGAGCTCTGGATAACGGTTTCACGAAACTAAAAAGTGTCACAAAACACATGAAAAATACATTGCAAAGTGTACTAACACTCATAATAACACTATCTAATAAAAATTATACATAAAAAAATATTGCACCCAATAGTTCTAAAGGCTCAAAGGTATGAGATCTCGAGTGTTAGAGGGGGAAAAAAAGCAGGCAAATGGATTTAACATAGAGATACATACATATACATGTCTAAATATGCATGTGTATGTATGTATATATATATATATTATATATATATAATATATATATATATATATATATATATATATATACTGTATGTGAAACTCGAAAAATTAGAATATCGTGCAAAAGTTAATTTATTTCACTAATGCAACTTAAAAGGTGAAACTAATATACGAGATAGACTCATTACATGCAAAGCAAGATAGTTCAAGCCATAATTTGTTATAATTGTGATGATTATGGCTTACAGCTCATGAAAACCCCAAATCCACAATCTCAGAAAATTAGAATATTACATGCAATCAATAAAACAAGGATTGTACATAGAACAATATCGAACCTCTGAAAAGTATAAGCATACATATTTTATGTACTCAGTACTTGGTTTGGGCCCCTTTTGCAGCAATGACTGCCTCAATGCGGCATGACATGGAAGCTATCAGCCTGTGGCACTGCTGAGTTGTTATGGAAGACCAGGATGCTTCATGTCTCTCATCTTTCTCTTGGCAATGCCCCATAGATTCTCTATGGCGTTCAGGTCAGGCGAGTTTGCTGACCAATCAAGCACAGTAATCCCACAGTCATTGAACCAGGCTTTGGTGCTTTTGGCAGTGTGGACAGGTGCCAAGTCCTGCTGGAAAATGAAGTCAGCATCCCCATAGAGCTCGCCTGTGGAAGGAAGCATGAAGTGCTCTAAAATCTCCTGGTAGACGGCTGTGTTGACCCTGGACTTAATGAAGCACAGTGGACCAACACCAGCAGATGACATGGCTCCCCAAATCAACACAGACTGTGGAAACTTCACACTGGACTTAGAGCATCTTGCAGTGTGTGCCTCTCCATTCTTCATCCATACTCTGGGTCCTTGGTTTCCAAATGAGATGCAAAATTTGCTCTCATCAGAAAGAGGACTTTGGACCACTGAGCAAGAGACCAGGTCTGTTTTTCTTTAGCCCAGGTAAGACGCTTCTGACGTTGTTTGTTGTTCAGGAGTGGCTTGACAAGAGGAATACGACATTTAAAGCCCATGTCCAGGAACCGTCTGTGTGTGGTGGCTCTTGATGCACTGAATCTAGCCTCAGTCCACTCCTTGTGAAAGTCTCCAACACTTTTGAATGGCCTTTTCCTGACAATCCTCTCCAGGCTGCGGTCATCCCTGCTGCTTGTGCACCTTTTTCTTCCACACTTTTCTCTTCCACATAACTTTTTATTAATGTACTTTGATACAGCACTTTGGGAACATCCAACTTCTTTTGCAATTACCTTTTGAGGCTTTCCCTCCTTATGGAGGGTGTCATTGATGGTTTTCTGCACAACTGTCAGGTCAGCAGTCTTTCCCATGATTGTGATTCCTACTGAACCAGACTGAGAGACCATTTAAAGGCTCAGGAACCCTTTGCAGGTGTTATGGCTTAATTAGCTGATTAGAGTGGGACACTTTGAGCCTAGAATATTGCACCTTTTCACAATATTCTAAATTTTCTGAGATTGTGGATTTGGGGTTTTCATGAGCTGTAAGCCATAATCATCACAATTATGACAAATCACGGCTTGCGCTATCTTGCTTTGCATGTAATGAGTCCATCTCATATATTAGTTTCACCTTTTAAGTTGCATTAGTGAAACAAATTAACTTTTGCACGATATTCTAATTTTTCGAGTTTCACCTGTATATACAGAATATACACACTGTATATGTATATGCATATATATTTGTACACATGTATTTATATGTGTATATATGTATTTACAGACATATAAATAAATATATATATATATATATAAAAAGAAAAATTACGGAGGGGACGCAACTGCTTAGAGCTAGTAGAAAGCAACCAACCAGTGTCTAAACATATACTGGTTTAGTTAGGAATATATCAATTCTATGGTGCAGACCCTTAAATTAGATACAAGAATTTGTAAAGATAGAATAAATCCTGGAATATGTATACCTGGATAAAAGACAGGGAATTCAGCACTCTTTTTAAAAAGATTTATTAGCTCATGGAAATATTTGCAAGGTGTATCCAAAATATAAAGCTTAGATAGCTACAAGAGAGAGTGATCTCTGACACCCTCTAACTATATCGTGAGATGTTAATCTTGATAGGTAAGTATACAAAGAAAACCCAAGTAGTATATACATTCACCTTAAAAAGATAGAGATAACATAGAAAAGTTCAACATTCAAACCTGACCGGAACATGTGGTCTGTGTTGATGCCATAGAACAGACACGCTGCAAACAAACACGCTTGATGGATTTACATCTTGGTGCCCTTTGGAAGTCACTAAGGTCTAACAACTTTATATCAGCTCGAAGATAACTCTGGAGACAGGTCGTATAAAGTCACACTTATTGCCTGATCAATAGGCATATTCATTATCACACTGGATATCGTTACCCTGATGAGGGGGTCATATTAAAAGTCCTAAAATGTGAAAGGAGACTGCTATCTGTGACTATCGCTTGTGGCATAATAACACCACACTTCATTAATTTGCAATCCTGCAATTTGCATCATGCTTTTTTCTGCTTCACAGCTAACACATTGCCTGCATGCAAGACCTATTCAAAATAAGGACTGTTAACAACTTACACAATGACTTATTGTGACTAATGTGATTACCTGCTAATTACATCTGCTGAGTTATTCTAACTTTAATATTGCTGTTTGTTTTGCTTGCAAACTATATGATATATGTACATATTCTGGGGCACTATGTCGCTAACTACTTAGATCCCAATTTAATACCTGCCCGGCATTAAGCCTTATTTATTAAGGTGCCGTACGCAGCAGGGTGTAGTAGTTCGACAATTGTTCCCCACTTATATATCTTCATTACTAACATGTATGCACATTGATATGCTTATGCCTTACTCTTACAAGATATATGCACGTACCTTGGGGCACATTTTCAGAAACTACTTAGATCCCATTCTTACACCTGCACGGCATTAAGCCTTACATACTAAGGTGCCGTACGCAGCAGGGTGTAGTAGTCTGACTATTGTCCCCATTGATATTCTTGTTACATTTAAGTATGTATACTGATATGCTTATGCTCATTATGTAAGGATATAAGAGGTTTCTAGCAGTAGGACATGTCACCTGTTGTTATATAAACATGTCAGCAAACCACCATGAATGTTGATTTTTTTCTGTTCAGGCATGAACACTAACCCCTGACCGGTCAGGTTTGAATGTTGAACTTTTCTATGTTATCTCTATCTTTTTAAGGTGAATGTATATACTACTTGGGTTTTCTTTGTATACTTACCTATCAAGATTAACATCTCACGATATAGTTAGAGGGTGTCAGAGATCACTCTCTCTTCTAGCTATCTAAGCTTTATATTTTGGATACACCTTGCAAATATTTCCATGAGCTAATAAATCTTTTTAAAAAGAGTGCTGAATTCCCTGTCTTTTATCCAGGTATACATATTCCAGGATTTATTCTCTCTTTACAAATTCTTGTATATATATATATGCTTTGGAACCCTATACAGTCAAATAGATGAAAACAAGAAAAAGCATTTTTATGCAGTATTCATATTTAATAAAGTGTTATACTGTGTTTTTACTATAAACATTTCACATGCCAATGTTCTTCACATAGCAGAATATGTTCTATGTATTTATAAATAGATATTCATATATATATATATATATATATATATATATATATATATATATATATATATACACACACACCTATATAAAAATAGATATATAGGTATAGATATATATTGTACCAACATACCATCAGATATGTATATATATGAATTTTTATATAGATAGATAGATAGATAGATAGATAGATAGATAGATAGATAGATAGATGCAAAAGTCCAGCACTCACTTATAATTATAATCCGGGGTGCATCCCAAGTATATCCATAAAGTAATCAAAGGAGAGCACTCACCGTGTGAAAAAGTCCAAATTTATTTAAGCATGTGTAAACGTTTTCGGGGAGTGACCCTGTCCTCAGACAAGTGACAAAAAAAACGTTTACACATGCTTAAATAAATTTGGACTTTTTCACACGGTGAGTGCGCTCCTTTGATTACTTTTATATATATATATATTAATAGAACATATTCTTCTATGTGAAGAACATTGGAATGTGAAATATTCATATTTTCATGTTGGGTTAGCGCACTTGAGAATATGCATTCGGGGTTACCGTGCCACTGGGGTGTTAGTTTTTTATCTATATTGACTTCCATGGGGGAATAGGTTATTGCATGCACAATATTCTAACTTTAGCTTTTTGCGTGTATCGTGTTACTTTCAACTTATAATATGAGCGCAACCTGAAGCGCGCAAAACATTTACTTCTAGCGCAGTTAGCGTGAGCAAAAGCGCCAACACTCGTAATCTTGACCTACATGTATCTAGGTTTTAGAGTATAAACTTTAAAGGGACATGGAACCCAAAATGTTTCTTGAATGATCCAATTTACTTCTGTAATCAGATTTGCTTTCTTCTCCTGGTATCTTTTGTTGAAGGAGCAGCTATAAACTTCTGGGAGCTAGCTTAAAACATTGGATGAGCCAATGACAAGGGGCATATACTGTATGCGCAGCCACCAATCACCAGCTACCTCCCAGTAGTGCATTGATGCTCCTGAGCCTACCTAGGTATGCTTTTTTACCACATAATATCAAGAAAACAAAGCAAATTTGATAGCAGAAGTAAATTGAAAAGTTGATTAAAATGGTGACTTTACTGCCCCTTAAAATATGATACATTTAACTAATGAAATCTGAACAGAGGTTGTGTCTGTTTTGTTGTCATTGCCGGCTTAACCCGCACTGCTTCAGGGTACAATATCAGTAATTAACCCCTTCTCTGCCATAGCATGAAACATTTTTAAATAGTGACAAAATACTGTTACGGTTATGAATGAAGACTAATGAACAGGATTCCCTGGTTATAAAAGGTAACATAACGTTTAAACAAACTTCATATTGTGAGTTTGTTATTTGCTTTGTATTATTAGATACTTTGTTTTTAAGTTACCTAGTATGGCTTAAAGTGCCATAAAACATTTTGAGTTTTGTGCATATTATTAAAGAGTCAACTGAGGTAAAACAGTGTGTGAAAATAAAGTGTAAAAGAAAAGCTTATAAGTATTTTAATACAAATTTGCAAAAATCTGCAACATTACTTACACTTTAGTGTTGTCAAGGGTAGCCTGCTCCATCTCCCTTGTCAGTGTCCTACTCCAAACCTTGTGGTATCATATAACAAAGTGTGCACATGAGGATAACAACTTATGCAAGTTAGGGGGTTAAGGAGGGACAACGCGCAGATACTGCTATTGTTTGTTGCCAAGAGGCTTGCTCGTTTCCATGGGGATAATGTCACATGTTTTGTGAAAGCTTCAGCATTATACTGTGCACTGCTTAATTCAGGTGCCATGTGACTCTGCCCACTACCGTGCATGAGCACGAGTGCATTCTGCAAAATCTATGGCCTGGATAGCACCTTCCACATATGGAAATGCCAAGGGGGGAGCTTGCTGCAAACAAAACTATGCCTAATGAAAGGGGTTAAAACAGAAATGATTTTGCAGGTAAGCTTTGGCTGCATTATATATTTAGAAACTTATGTTAGTTCATACTGTTTTATGTCCCTTTAACCCATTGGCTGGAACACAATGAGCAGTCTATATTTTGCACCATAAAGCATACTGGAATTTTTATAAAGATTTTGCAGAGTAGTGAGCCCCATTGTAAGAAATAGAAATGTTGCTTTGGATTTTGGAAACTGCAAAAAAGTATGGACTAGATTACAAGTAGAGCGTTAAATTTATCGCTCGCCCGCAAACTGGCAAATTTGGGTATATACACATATTAAAACATAAATATCCTATATAATAAAAGGCCAGGTATGTTTGTCAGATGCAGTCATGTGCAGCGTGTGCTGGTATTACACAGTGGAGCGCAAATATTGCTTTCATGAAAGTGATATTTAGCATTCCACTTGTAATCTGACCCTATATTTTTTGCAATGTTCGTTGCATTTTTCTTATTACAATAAATAAGTGTTCCTTTTAAAATGAACAAGAAAATGTAAGCGACCAAAATGTAGTGGATTTTTTTGTTTGCAGAAAAGCCTTGTGTGCTTTGGTTTAAAAGTTTAAATTTACACTATTTAAAAATTTAACAATGTCACTTGACACCCCCCCCCTTTGATTATTTATGATTACGTATACCGGAATCCACATAGTAATCTGTCCATATCATCTAATAATAGTCACTCAGGGGAGATCAAATCCTCTTCCTGTCTGACCAGTTGGTATTAACGATTTAGATGCTTTATCACCCATTGCGTGCACCGTCACGCCCCTTTTACTGACATCATCAGCTCTGTATGAGCTGCACATATCCCTGTAGCCATGGCAACAAGGAGCCTTTCGCACATCAAAATATTATGGTTCTATTGTATCACGGGATTGATCGGTTAAGTATTTAACTCACGAGGGGTCCTCCAGCCTCTGCGAGCGTAATATGAGGTCTGTGTATTTTATTTTTATGACATTCTCGGCACCTTTATATTATATTATGGCGATCCT
>NW_026511823.1:0-22003 GCF_027579735.1 Bombina bombina
TCGCTCGGCCATGGCCGGTTTTATTTCCTTAAGGCTACCCATTGCTTATACGCTCCAAAAAATAAAAATAAAAATATGTAAAAAGAAATGACATTTGCGCCTTGATGCAATAAGGGTCAAAACAAACAAACAAACAAAACGCTGGCACTGGGTTGTGAAAATGGATTTTTTTTTGTATTGTTTTTTTTTGGTGTATTATTTTTTATTAAAGCTAGAAGAATGTCTTGGGGTGGCGGAGCTAGGGTGCTCTGTAATCCTCAAAGGGATAGGAAAGTCAAAATTAAACTTGCATGATTCTGATAGAGCATGTACTTGTAAGACACTTTTAAATTCCCTTCTATTTTCAAATGTGCTTTGTTCTCTCGTTATCCCTTGCTGAAAAAGAATACGCACATATTCTACACTAGTGGGAGCTGCTGCTACTTGGTGCCTGCACTCAATAGTCTTTTGTGATTGGCTGACTGGATGTGTTCATTTTGCTGCCAATAGTGCAATGCTGTTCCTTCAGCAAAGGATAGCAAGAGACTGAAGCCAGTTTGAGAATGGACAGCTAGTTATAAAATGTGACCAAATGGACATGCAACGTAAGAAATTGGCAGCTGTAGCTAGGTTTGAACTCACAACCTTTGGAGTGGGAGGCAGTTGACCTAGCCACTGGGCCACAGCAACCCCAGCGGTTGAGGTCTTGCAGAGCCCGTACCAATTGTTTGGCTGGTTTTACTCTAGCAATGCAAGAAACGTTATATAAGTAGCAAAGAGTCCAGCTGACTAAAAAAGAGATTTTGTAAAATATACAATTCCACTACCACACTACAGACTGTAGACAGACAGAGCACCATGCAGAATAAAAATAATAATACAACTAAAAAAAAAAAGCAACAACAATTTTGGACAACTAGTTGTGAATTATTACCAGAAGGACATGCAACGACAGAACTTAGTGACTGTAGACAGATTTCTTGAGTTGCAGCATCAATGAACAAAATGAAATAGAATACATTTTGGAATTTTTAATAACTAGTTAAAAAATGGTGTTACTAAAAGGCCCTGATGACCATGGAACCATAGCTGGATTGAAAGCCTCAAACTTCCACTCCAAAAGCAGCTGAGCTAACCACTGAGCTGCTGTGGAGCAGCGGTAAGTTCTCGGGCTAGCAAGCACGAGGCTGGCGGTTCGAATCCACCCTGTGGGCACTACTTACTCACTGACTTCCAGTGATTCTCCTGTGGCTATGGGAGTAATCTGGTGTATGATGCTGGGATTAGAGTGCGTGTGTGTGTGTGGGCGTGCGTGTGGGCGTGTGCGTGCGGTTAGGGAAGATAGGTAGGATGTGGTTCCAAGAAGGGAGAGGTGTGAGAATGTGGTGGAGCAGTCTGGTAGGAGGGATCCGGCAAAGGAAGAGCAGTCTGGTGGAAAAGGATGTAGGTGGGGTCGGGCAAAGGTGGAGCAGTGGGGTTAGAAACAACAGGAAAAGTAGGCAGGCGAAAATGGATGTGGCAGGTGTCTGGGAAAGAAGGAGAGCTCTGGTGAGAGCTGGAGGTCCTCATATAGGAAGCAAAGTGAGGGTGAGAGTAGAATTAGAAGCTAGTAGAAGGTGGAGTGAACATAAAAAGGAGGGTTGGAGCAGAAGCAGGCATTCCCAAAACATAGCTCCTCCCACCAATAATCCCTCCTTTTCTATCTCAGTTCCTCTTTTTCCACCACTTCCTTTTCTTCTAGACTCCTCCTTTACCTGACCCCACCCTCTTCCCCTAGACTGCTCTTCACTCCACCCATTTCCCCTAGACTACTCCTCCTTTGCCTGACCCCACCCACTTCCTTTTCTGCTAGACTCCTCCTCCTTTACCTGACCCCACCCTCTTCCCCTAGACTCCTCCTCCTCCCACATCATTTGGCACTAGACCCCTCCTCCTTTGCCTGACCCCACCCACTTCCTTTTCTGCTAGACTCCTCCTCCTTTACCTGACCCCACCCTCTTCCACTAGACTGCTCTTCACTCCACCCACTTCCCCTAGACTCCTCCTCCTTATCCCACCCACATCAATTGGCACTAGACTCCTCCTCCTTTGCCTGACCCCACCCACTTTCGTTTCTGCTAGACTCCTCCGCCTCACCCCACCCTCTTCCCCTAGACTCCTCCTCACTCCACCTACTTCCACTAGACTCCTCCTCCTTATCCCACCCACATCATATGGCACTAGACTTCTCATCTTTTTCCTGACCCCACCCACTTCCTTTTCCGCTAGACTACTCCTTGGCCTGACCCCTCCCACTTCCTTTAAACTCCTCCTCCTTTGCCTGACCCCACCCACATTCTTTTCCACTAGACTGCTTTTCCTTTGCCTGATCCCTCCCACTAGGCTGCTCCAGCACATTCCCACACCTCTCCCTTCTTGGATCCACATCCTATCTTCCCTAACCACACAGCCATATTCTAATCCCAGTATATTCCAGATTACTCCCATAGCCACAGGAGAATCACTGGAAGTTCCAGTATATTCCAGATTACTCCCATAGCCACAGGAGAATCACTGGAAGTTGGTCGGTTACGTAGTAGCCACCGGGTGGATTCGAACCGCCGACCTCGTGCTTGCTAGCCCGAGGACTTACCACTGCTCCACAGCAGCTTGCTGTCAGCAGCCTGTGATCTGACATTGGAAATAATGGGTACTGTCGATTTCCTACCAGCTCACATAAAGCAATGGTGGTTTATAGTGGGTTAGAAAGCAACCATGTAAACGCAAGGTTGAGATGTTTAATCCTGCCGGGGAAACAGGGCTATTGTAGTGTATTGCCTTCCAGGGACATATCATACCTAGGTAAATAATGCTTTTATGTCCTGAAAGCAGCAACTCACTGCTTATATACTATCGCTTCAAATATTGGTCTAAAACTAGAAAAACTATGCATACAGATCCTGTCTTCCTTTGCCAATTGCACACCATTGTGGCTCAAGTACTTATATACGTTCCCTTGCATTAATGTTCTAAATTGGTCAAAGTAAGGGGTATACGTTCCCTTGCATTAATGTTCTAAAGTGGTCAAAGTAAGGGGTACATGCCCTGCAAACTCCTGACAGGGTGTGCCATTGTGGTTGAGTGGTTTCTTCTTCCAAGCGAGTGGTTGTGGGTTTAAATCCAGCTATTGGTGCTCGCTCGGCCATGGCCGGTTTTATTTCCTTAAGGCTACCCATTGCTTATACGCTCCAAAAAATAAAAATAAAAATATGTAAAAAGAAATGACATTTGCGCCTTGATGCAATAAGGGTCAAAACAAACAAACAAAAAAAACGCTGGCACTGGGTTGTGAAAATGGATTTTTTTTTGTATTGTTTTTTTTTGGTGTATTATTTTTTATTAAAGCTAGAAGAATGTCTTGGGGTGGCGGAGCTAGGGTGCTCTGTAATCCTCAAAGGGATAGGAAAGTCAAAATTAAACTTGCATGATTCTGATAGAGCATGTACTTGTAAGACACTTTTAAATTCCCTTCTATTTTCAAATGTGCTTTGTTCTCTCGTTATCCCTTGCTGAAAAAGAATACGCACATATTCTACACTAGTGGGAGCTGCTGCTACTTGGTGCCTGCACTCAATAGTCTTTTGTGATTGGCTGACTGGATGTGTTCATTTTGCTGCCAATAGTGCAATGCTGTTCCTTCAGCAAAGGATAGCAAGAGACTGAAGCCAGTTTGAGAATGGACAGCTAGTTATAAAATGTGACCAAATGGACATGCAACGTAAGAAATTGGCAGCTGTAGCTAGGTTTGAACTCACAACCTTTGGAGTGGGAGGCAGTTGACCTAGCCACTGGGCCACAGCAACCCCAGCGGTTGAGGTCTTGCAGAGCCCGTACCAATTGTTTGGCTGGTTTTACTCTAGCAATGCAAGAAACGTTATATAAGTAGCAAAGAGTCCAGCTGACTAAAAAAGAGATTTTGTAAAATATACAATTCCACTACCACACTACAGACTGTAGACAGACAGAGCACCATGCAGAATAAAAATAATAATACAACTAAAAAAAAAAAGCAACAACAACTTTGGACAACTAGTTGTGAATTATTACCAGAAGGACATGCAACGACAGAACTTAGTGACTGTAGACAGATTTCTTGAGTTGCAGCATCAATGAACAAAATGAAATAGAATACATTTTGGAATTTTGAATAACTAGTTAAAAAATGGTGTTACTAAAAGGCCCTGATGACCATGGAACCATAGCTGGATTGAAAGCCTCAAACTTCCACTCCAAAAGCAGCTGAGCTAACCACTGAGCTGCTGTGGAGCAGCGGTAAGTTCTCGGGCTAGCAAGCACGAGGCTGGCGGTTCGAATCCACCCTGTGGACACTACTTACTCACTGACTTCCAGTGATTCTCCTGTGGCTATGGGAGTAATCTGGTGTATGATGCTGGGATTAGAGTGTGCGTGCGTGCGTGCGTGTGTGTGTGGGCGTGCGTGTGGGCGTGTGCGTGCGGTTAGGGAAGATAGGTAGGATGTGGTTCCAAGAAGGGAGAGGTGTGAGAATGTGGTGGAGCAGTCTGGTAGGAGGGATCCGGCAAAGGAAGAGCAGTCTGGTGGAAAAGGATGTAGGTGGGGTCGGGCAAAGGTGGAGCAGTGGGGTTAGAAACAACAGGAAAAGTAGGCAGGCGAAAATGGATGTGGCAGGTGTCTGGGAAAGAAGGAGAGCTCTGGTGAGAGCTGGAGGTCCTCATATAGGAAGCAAAGTGAGGGTGAGAGTAGAATTAGAAGCTAGTAGAAGGTGGAGTGAACATAAAAAGGAGGGTTGGAGCAGAAGCAGGCATTCCCAAAACATAGCTCCTCCCACCAATAATCCCTCCTTTTCTATCTCAGTTCCACTTTTTCCACCACTTCCTTTTCTTCTAGACTCCTCCTTTACCTGACCCCACCCTCTTCCCCTAGACTACTCCTCCTTTGCCTGACCCCACCCACTTCCTTTTCTGCTAGACTCCTCCTCCTTTACCTGACCCCACCCTCTTCCCCTAGACTCCTCCTCCTCCCACATCATTTGGCACTAGACCCCTCCTCCTTTGCCTGACCCCACCCACTTCCTTTTCTGCTAGACTCCTCCTCCTTTACCTGACCCCACCCTCTTCCACTAGACTGCTCTTCACTCCACCCACTTCCCCTAGACTCCTCCTCCTTAGCCCACATCAATTGGCACTAGACTCCTCCTCCTTTGCCTGACCCCACCCACTTTCGTTTCTGCTAGACTCCTCCGCCTCACCCCACCCTCTTCCCCTAGACTCCTCCTCACTCCACCTACTTCCACTAGACTCCTCCTCCTTATCCCACCCACATCATATGGCACTAGACTTCTCATCTTTTTCCTGACCCCACCCACTTCCTTTTCCGCTAGACTACTCCTTGGCCTGACCCCTCCCACTTCCTTTAAACTCCTCCTCCTTTGCCTGACCCCACCCACATTCTTTTCCACTAGACTGCTTTTCCTTTGCCTGATCCCTCCCACTAGGCTGCTCCAGCACATTCCCACACCTCTCCCTTCTTGGATCCACATCCTATCTTCCCTAACCACACAGCCATATTCTAATCCCAGTATATTCCAGATTACTCCCATAGCCACAGGAGAATCACTGGAAGTTCCAGTATATTCCAGATTACTCCCATAGCCACAGGAGAATCACTGGAAGTTGGTCGGTTACGTAGTAGCCACCGGGTGGATTCGAACCGCCGACCTCGTGCTTGCTAGCCCGAGGACTTACCACTGCTCCACAGCAGCTTGCTGTCAGCAGCCTGTGATCTGACATTGGAAATAATGGGTACTGTCGATTTCATACCAGCTCACATAAAGCAATGGTGGTTTATAGTGGGTTAGAAAGCAACCATGTAAACGCAAGGTTGAGATGTTTAATCCTGCCGGGGAAACAGGGCTATTGTAGTGTATTGCCTTCCAGGGACATATCATACCTAGGTAAATAATGCTTTTATGTCCTGAAAGCAGCAACTCACTGCTTATATACTATCGCTTCAAATATTGGTCTAAAACTAGAAAAACTATGCATACAGATCCTGTCTTCCTTTGCCAATTGCACACCATTGTGGCTCAAGTACTTATATACGTTCCCTTGCATTAATGTTCTAAATTGGTCAAAGTAAGGGGTATACGTTCCCTTGCATTAATGTTCTAAAGTGGTCAAAGTAAGGGGTACATGCCCTGCAAACTCCTGACAGGGTGTGCCATTGTGGTTGAGTGGTTTCTTCTTCCAAGCGAGTGGTTGTGGGTTTAAATCCAGCTATTGGTGCTCGCTCGGCCATGGCCGGTTTTATTTCCTTAAGGCTACCCATTGCTTATACGCTCCAAAAAATAAAAATAAAAATATGTAAAAAGAAATGACATTTGCGCCTTGATGCAATAAGGGTCAAAACAAACAAACAAAAAAAACGCTGGCACTGGGTTGTGAAAATGGATTTTTTTTTGTATTGTTTTTTTTTGGTGTATTATTTTTTATTAAAGCTAGAAGAATGTCTTGGGGTGGCGGAGCTAGGGTGCTCTGTAATCCTCAAAGGGATAGGAAAGTCAAAATTAAACTTGCATGATTCTGATAGAGCATGTACTTGTAAGACACTTTTAAATTCCCTTCTATTTTCAAATGTGCTTTGTTCTCTCGTTATCCCTTGCTGAAAAAGAATACGCACATATTCTACACTAGTGGGAGCTGCTGCTACTTGGTGCCTGCACTCAATAGTCTTTTGTGATTGGCTGACTGGATGTGTTCATTTTGCTGCCAATAGTGCAATGCTGTTCCTTCAGCAAAGGATAGCAAGAGACTGAAGCCAGTTTGAGAATGGACAGCTAGTTATAAAATGTGACCAAATGGACATGCAACGTAAGAAATTGGCAGCTGTAGCTAGGTTTGAACTCACAACCTTTGGAGTGGGAGGCAGTTGACCTAGCCACTGGGCCACAGCAACCCCAGCGGTTGAGGTCTTGCAGAGCCCGTACCAATTGTTTGGCTGGTTTTACTCTAGCAATGCAAGAAACGTTATATAAGTAGCAAAGAGTCCAGCTGACTAAAAAAGAGATTTTGTAAAATATACAATTCCACTACCACACTACAGACTGTAGACAGACAGAGCACCATGCAGAATAAAAATAATAATACAACTAAAAAAAAAAAGCAACAACAACTTTGGACAACTAGTTGTGAATTATTACCAGAAGGACATGCAACGACAGAACTTAGTGACTGTAGACAGATTTCTTGAGTTGCAGCATCAATGAACAAAATGAAATAGAATACATTTTGGAATTTTGAATAACTAGTTAAAAAATGGTGTTACTAAAAGGCCCTGATGACCATGGAACCATAGCTGGATTGAAAGCCTCAAACTTCCACTCCAAAAGCAGCTGAGCTAACCACTGAGCTGCTGTGGAGCAGCGGTAAGTTCTCGGGCTAGCAAGCACGAGGCTGGCGGTTCGAATCCACCCTGTGGACACTACTTACTCACTGACTTCCAGTGATTCTCCTGTGGCTATGGGAGTAATCTGGTGTATGATGCTGGGATTAGAGTGTGCGTGCGTGCGTGCGTGTGGGCGTGTGCGTGCGGTTAGGGAAGATAGGTAGGATGTGGTTCCAAGAAGGGAGAGGTGTGAGAATGTGGTGGAGCAGTCTGGTAGGAGGGATCCGGCAAAGGAAGAGCAGTCTGGTGGAAAAGGATGTAGGTGGGGTCGGGCAAAGGTGGAGCAGTGGGGTTAGAAACAACAGGAAAAGTAGGCAGGCGAAAATGGATGTGGCAGGTGTCTGGGAAAGAAGGAGAGCTCTGGTGAGAGCTGGAGGTCCTCATATAGGAAGCAAAGTGAGGGTGAGAGTAGAATTAGAAGCTAGTAGAAGGTGGAGTGAACATAAAAAGGAGGGTTGGAGCAGAAGCAGGCATTCCCAAAACATAGCTCCTCCCACCAATAATCCCTCCTTTTCTATCTCAGTTCCTCTTTTTCCACCACTTCCTTTTCTTCTAGACTCCTCCTTTACCTGACCCCACCCTCTTCCCCTAGACTGCTCTTCACTCCACCCATTTCCCCTAGACTACTCCTCCTTTGCCTGACCCCACCCACTTCCTTTTCTGCTAGACTCCTCCTCCTTTACCTGACCCCACCCTCTTCCCCTAGACTCCTCCTCCCACATCATTTGGCACTAGACCCCTCCTCCTTTGCCTGACCCCACCCACTTCCTTTTCTGCTAGACTCCTCCTCCTTTACCTGACCCCACCCTCTTCCACTAGACTGCTCTTCACTCCACCCACTTCCCCTAGACTCCTCCTCCCACATCATTTGGCACTAGACTCCTCCTCCTTTGCCTGACCCCACCCACTTTCGTTTCTGCTAGACTCCACCGCCTCACACCACCCTCTTCCCCTAGACTCCTCCTCACTCCACCTACTTCCACTAGACTCCTCCTCCTTATCCCACCCACATCATATGGCACTAGACTTCTCATCTTTTTCCTGACCCCACCCACTTCCTTTTCCGCTAGACTACTCCTTGGCCTGACCCCTCCCACTTCCTTTAAACTCCTCCTCCTTTGCCTGACCCCACCCACATTCTTTTCCACTAGACTGCTTTTCCTTTGCCTGATCCCTCCCACTAGGCTGCTCCAGCACATTCCCACACCTCTCCCTTCTTGGATCCACATCCTATCTTCCCTAACCACACAGCCATATTCTAATCCCAGTATATTCCAGATTACTCCCATAGCCACAGGAGAATCACTGGAAGTTCCAGTATATTCCAGATTACTCCCATAGCCACAGGAGAATCACTGGAAGTTGGTCGGTTACGTAGTAGCCACCGGGTGGATTCGAACCGCCGACCTCGTGCTTGCTAGCCCGAGGACTTACCACTGCTCCACAGCAGCTTGCTGTCAGCAGCCTGTGATCTGACATTGGAAATAATGGGTACTGTCGATTTCATACCAGCTCACATAAAGCAATGGTGGTTTATAGTGGGTTAGAAAGCAACCATGTAAACGCAAGGTTGAGATGTTTAATCCTGCCGGGGAAACAGGGCTATTGTAGTGTATTGCCTTCCAGGGACATATCATACCTAGGTAAATAATGCTTTTATGTCCTGAAAGCAGCAACTCACTGCTTATATACTATCGCTTCAAATATTGGTCTAAAACTAGAAAAACTATGCATACAGATCCTGTCTTCCTTTGCCAATTGCACACCATTGTGGCTCAAGTACTTATATACGTTCCCTTGCATTAATGTTCTAAATTGGTCAAAGTAAGGGGTATACGTTCCCTTGCATTAATGTTCTAAAGTGGTCAAAGTAAGGGGTACATGCCCTGCAAACTCCTGACAGGGTGTGCCATTGTGGTTGAGTGGTTTCTTCTTCCAAGCGAGTGGTTGTGGGTTTAAATCCAGCTATTGGTGCTCGCTCGGCCATGGCCGGTTTTATTTCCTTAAGGCTACCCATTGCTTATACGCTCCAAAAAATAAAAATAAAAATATGTAAAAAGAAATGACATTTGCGCCTTGATGCAATAAGGGTCAAAACAAACAAACAAAAAAAACGCTGGCACTGGGTTGTGAAAATGGATTTTTTTTTGTATTGTTTTTTTTTGGTGTATTATTTTTTATTAAAGCTAGAAGAATGTCTTGGGGTGGCGGAGCTAGGGTGCTCTGTAATCCTCAAAGGGATAGGAAAGTCAAAATTAAACTTGCATGATTCTGATAGAGCATGTACTTGTAAGACACTTTTAAATTCCCTTCTATTTTCAAATGTGCTTTGTTCTCTCGTTATCCCTTGCTGAAAAAGAATACGCACATATTCTACACTAGTGGGAGCTGCTGCTACTTGGTGCCTGCACTCAATAGTCTTTTGTGATTGGCTGACTGGATGTGTTCATTTTGCTGCCAATAGTGCAATGCTGTTCCTTCAGCAAAGGATAGCAAGAGACTGAAGCCAGTTTGAGAATGGACAGCTAGTTATAAAATGTGACCAAATGGACATGCAACGTAAGAAATTGGCAGCTGTAGCTAGGTTTGAACTCACAACCTTTGGAGTGGGAGGCAGTTGACCTAGCCACTGGGCCACAGCAACCCCAGCGGTTGAGGTCTTGCAGAGCCCGTACCAATTGTTTGGCTGGTTTTACTCTAGCAATGCAAGAAACGTTATATAAGTAGCAAAGAGTCCAGCTGACTAAAAAAGAGATTTTGTAAAATATACAATTCCACTACCACACTACAGACTGTAGACAGACAGAGCACCATGCAGAATAAAAATAATAATACAACTAAAAAAAAAAAGCAACAACAACTTTGGACAACTAGTTGTGAATTATTACCAGAAGGACATGCAACGACAGAACTTAGTGACTGTAGACAGATTTCTTGAGTTGCAGCATCAATGAACAAAATGAAATAGAATACATTTTGGAATTTTTAATAACTAGTTAAAAAATGGTGTTACTAAAAGGCCCTGATGACCATGGAACCATAGCTGGATTGAAAGCCTCAAACTTCCACTCCAAAAGCAGCTGAGCTAACCACTGAGCTGCTGTGGAGCAGCGGTAAGTTCTCGGGCTAGCAAGCACGAGGCTGGCGGTTCGAATCCACCCTGTGGACACTACTTACTCACTGACTTCCAGTGATTCTCCTGTGGCTATGGGAGTAATCTGGTGTATGATGCTGGGATTAGAGCGTGCGTGCGTGTGTGTGTGGGCGTGCGTGTGGGCGTGTGCGTGCGGTTAGGGAAGATAGGTAGGATGTGGTTCCAAGAAGGGAGAGGTGTGAGAATGTGGTGGAGCAGTCTGGTAGGAGGGATCCGGCAAAGGAAGAGCAGTCTGGTGGAAAAGGATGTAGGTGGGGTCGGGCAAAGGTGGAGCAGTGGGGTTAGAAACAACAGGAAAAGTAGGCAGGCGAAAATGGATGTGGCAGGTGTCTGGGAAAGAAGGAGAGCTCTGGTGAGAGCTGGAGGTCCTCATATAGGAAGCAAAGTGAGGGTGAGAGTAGAATTAGAAACTAGTAGAAGGTGGAGTGAACAAAAAAAGGAGGGTTGGAGCAGAAATTCCCAAAACATAGCTCCTCCCACCAATAATCCCTCCTTTTCTATCTCAGTTCCTCTTTTTCCACCACTTCCTTTTCTTCTAGACTCCTCCTTTACCTGACCCCACCCTCTTCCCCTAGACTGCTCTTCACTCCACCCATTTCCCCTAGACTACTCCTCCTTTGCCTGACCCCACCCACTTCCTTTTCTGCTAGACTCCTCCTCCTTTACCTGACCCCACCCTCTTCCCCTAGACTCCTCCTCCCACATCATTTGGCACTAGACCCCTCCTCCTTTGCCTGACCCCACCCACTTCCTTTTCTGCTAGACTCCTCCTCCTTTACCTGACCCCACCCTCTTCCACTAGACTGCTCTTCACTCCACCCACTTCCCCTAGACTCCTCCTCCTTACCCCACATCAATTGGCACTAGACTCCTCCTCCTTTGCCTGACCCCACCCACTTTCGTTTCTGCTAGACTCCTCCGCCTCACACCACCCTCTTCCCCTAGACTCCTCCTCACTCCACCTACTTCCACTAGACTCCTCCTCCTTATCCCACCCACATCATATGGCACTAGACTTCTCATCTTTTTCCTGACCCCACCCACTTCCTTTTCCGCTAGACTACTCCTTGGCCTGACCCCTCCCACTTCCTTTAAACTCCTCCTCCTTTGCCTGACCCCACCCACATTCTTTTCCACTAGACTGCTTTTCCTTTGCCTGATCCCTCCCACTAGGCTGCTCCAGCACATTCCCACACCTCTCCCTTCTTGGATCCACATCCTATCTTCCCTAACCACACAGCCATATTCTAATCCCAGTATATTCCAGATTACTCCCATAGCCACAGGAGAATCACTGGAAGTTCCAGTATATTCCAGATTACTCCCATAGCCACAGGAGAATCACTGGAAGTTGGTCGGTTACGTAGTAGCCACCGGGTGGATTCGAACCGCCGACCTCGTGCTTGCTAGCCCGAGGACTTACCACTGCTCCACAGCAGCTTGCTGTCAGCAGCCTGTGATCTGACATTGGAAATAATGGGTACTGTCGATTTCATGCCAGCTCACATAAAGCAATGGTGGTTTATAGTGGGTTAGAAAGCAACCATGTAAACGCAAGGTTGAGATGTTTAATCCTGCCGGGGAAACAGGGCTATTGTAGTGTATTGCCTTCCAGGGACATATCATACCTAGGTAAATAATGCTTTTATGTCCTGAAAGCAGCAACTCACTGCTTATATACTATCGCTTCAAATATTGGTCTAAAACTAGAAAAACTATGCATACAGATCCTGTCTTCCTTTGCCAATTGCACACCATTGTGGCTCAAGTACTTATATACGTTCCCTTGCATTAATGTTCTAAATTGGTCAAAGTAAGGGGTATACGTTCCCTTGCATTAATGTTCTAAAGTGGTCAAAGTAAGGGGTACATGCCCTGCAAACTCCTGACAGGGTGTGCCATTGTGGTTGAGTGGTTTCTTCTTCCAAGCGAGTGGTTGTGGGTTTAAATCCAGCTATTGGTGCTCGCTCGGCCATGGCCGGTTTTATTTCCTTAAGGCTACCCATTGCTTATACGCTCCAAAAAATAAAAATAAAAATATGTAAAAAGAAATGACATTTGCGCCTTGATGCAATAAGGGTCAAAACAAACAAACAAAAAAAACGCTGGCACTGGGTTGTGAAAATGGATTTTTTTTTGTATTGTTTTTTTTTGGTGTATTATTTTTTATTAAAGCTAGAAGAATGTCTTGGGGTGGCGGAGCTAGGGTGCTCTGTAATCCTCAAAGGGATAGGAAAGTCAAAATTAAACTTGCATGATTCTGATAGAGCATGTACTTGTAAGACACTTTTAAATTCCCTTCTATTTTCAAATGTGCTTTGTTCTCTCGTTATCCCTTGCTGAAAAAGAATACGCACATATTCTACACTAGTGGGAGCTGCTGCTACTTGGTGCCTGCACTCAATAGTCTTTTGTGATTGGCTGACTGGATGTGTTCATTTTGCTGCCAATAGTGCAATGCTGTTCCTTCAGCAAAGGATAGCAAGAGACTGAAGCCAGTTTGAGAATGGACAGCTAGTTATAAAATGTGACCAAATGGACATGCAACGTAAGAAATTGGCAGCTGTAGCTAGGTTTGAACTCACAACCTTTGGAGTGGGAGGCAGTTGACCTAGCCACTGGGCCACAGCAACCCCAGCGGTTGAGGTCTTGCAGAGCCCGTACCAATTGTTTGGCTGGTTTTACTCTAGCAATGCAAGAAACGTTATATAAGTAGCAAAGAGTCCAGCTGACTAAAAAAGAGATTTTGTAAAATATACAATTCCACTACCACACTACAGACTGTAGACAGACAGAGCACCATGCAGAATAAAAATAATAATACAACTAAAAAAAAAAAGCAACAACAATTTTGGACAACTAGTTGTGAATTATTACCAGAAGGACATGCAACGACAGAACTTAGTGACTGTAGACAGATTTCTTGAGTTGCAGCATCAATGAACAAAATGAAATAGAATACATTTTGGAATTTTGAATAACTAGTTAAAAAATGGTGTTACTAAAAGGCCCTGATGACCATGGAACCATAGCTGGATTGAAAGCCTCAAACTTCCACTCCAAAAGCAGCTGAGCTAACCACTGAGCTGCTGTGGAGCAGCGGTAAGTTCTCGGGCTAGCAAGCACGAGGCTGGCGGTTCGAATCCACCCTGTGGACACTACTTACTCACTGACTTCCAGTGATTCTCCTGTGGCTATGGGAGTAATCTGGTGTATGATGCTGGGATTAGAGCGTGCGTGTGTGTGTGGGCGTGCGTGTGGGCGTGTGCGTGCGGTTAGGGAAGATAGGTAGGATGTGGTTCCAAGAAGGGAGAGGTGTGAGAATGTGGTGGAGCAGTCTGGTAGGAGGGATCCGGCAAAGGAAGAGCAGTCTGGTGGAAAAGGATGTAGGTGGGGTCGGGCAAAGGTGGAGCAGTGGGGTTAGAAACAACAGGAAAAGTAGGCAGGCGAAAATGGATGTGGCAGGTGTCTGGGAAAGAAGGAGAGCTCTGGTGAGAGCTGGAGGTCCTCATATAGGAAGCAAAGTGAGGGTGAGAGTAGAATTAGAAACTAGTAGAAGGTGGAGTGAACAAAAAAAGGAGGGTTGGAGCAGAAATTCCCAAAACATAGCTCCTCCCACCAATAATCCCTCCTTTTCTATCTCAGTTCCTCTTTTTCCACCACTTCCTTTTCTTCTAGACTCCTCCTTTACCTGACCCCACCCTCTTCCCCTAGACTGCTCTTCACTCCACCCATTTCCCCTAGACTACTCCTCCTTTGCCTGACCCCACCCACTTCCTTTTCTGCTAGACTCCTCCTCCTTTACCTGACCCCACCCTCTTCCCCTAGACTCCTCCTCCCACATCATTTGGCACTAGACCCCTCCTCCTTTGCCTGACCCCACCCACTTCCTTTTCTGCTAGACTCCTCCTCCTTTACCTGACCCCACCCTCTTCCACTAGACTGCTCTTCACTCCACCCACTTCCCCTAGACTCCTCCTCCTTAGCCCACATCAATTGGCACTAGACTCCTCCTCCTTTGCCTGACCCCACCCACTTTCGTTTCTGCTAGACTCCTCCGCCTCACCCCACCCTCTTCCCCTAGACTCCTCCTCACTCCACCTACTTCCACTAGACTCCTCCTCCTTATCCCACCCACATCATATGGCACTAGACTTCTCATCTTTTTCCTGACCCCACCCACTTCCTTTTCCGCTAGACTACTCCTTGGCCTGACCCCTCCCACTTCCTTTAAACTCCTCCTCCTTTGCCTGACCCCACCCACATTCTTTTCCACTAGACTGCTTTTCCTTTGCCTGATCCCTCCCACTAGGCTGCTCCAGCACATTCCCACACCTCTCCCTTCTTGGATCCACATCCTATCTTCCCTAACCACACAGCCATATTCTAATCCCAGTATATTCCAGATTACTCCCATAGCCACAGGAGAATCACTGGAAGTTCCAGTATATTCCAGATTACTCCCATAGCCACAGGAGAATCACTGGAAGTTGGTCGGTTACGTAGTAGCCACCGGGTGGATTCGAACCGCCGACCTCGTGCTTGCTAGCCCGAGGACTTACCACTGCTCCACAGCAGCTTGCTGTCAGCAGCCTGTGATCTGACATTGGAAATAATGGGTACTGTCGATTTCATACCAGCTCACATAAAGCAATGGTGGTTTATAGTGGGTTAGAAAGCAACCATGTAAACGCAAGGTTGAGATGTTTAATCCTGCCGGGGAAACAGGGCTATTGTAGTGTATTGCCTTCCAGGGACATATCATACCTAGGTAAATAATGCTTTTATGTCCTGAAAGCAGCAACTCACTGCTTATATACTATCGCTTCAAATATTGGTCTAAAACTAGAAAAACTATGCATACAGATCCTGTCTTCCTTTGCCAATTGCACACCATTGTGGCTCAAGTACTTATATACGTTCCCTTGCATTAATGTTCTAAATTGGTCAAAGTAAGGGGTATACGTTCCCTTGCATTAATGTTCTAAAGTGGTCAAAGTAAGGGGTACATGCCCTGCAAACTCCTGACAGGGTGTGCCATTGTGGTTGAGTGGTTTCTTCTTCCAAGCGAGTGGTTGTGGGTTTAAATCCAGCTATTGGTGCTCGCTCGGCCATGGCCGGTTTTATTTCCTTAAGGCTACCCATTGCTTATACGCTCCAAAAAATAAAAATAAAAATATGTAAAAAGAAATGACATTTGCGCCTTGATGCAATAAGGGTCAAAACAAACAAACAAAAAAAACGCTGGCACTGGGTTGTGAAAATGGATTTTTTTTTGTATTGTTTTTTTTTGGTGTATTATTTTTTATTAAAGCTAGAAGAATGTCTTGGGGTGGCGGAGCTAGGGTGCTCTGTAATCCTCAAAGGGATAGGAAAGTCAAAATTAAACTTGCATGATTCTGATAGAGCATGTACTTGTAAGACACTTTTAAATTCCCTTCTATTTTCAAATGTGCTTTGTTCTCTCGTTATCCCTTGCTGAAAAAGAATACGCACATATTCTACACTAGTGGGAGCTGCTGCTACTTGGTGCCTGCACTCAATAGTCTTTTGTGATTGGCTGACTGGATGTGTTCATTTTGCTGCCAATAGTGCAATGCTGTTCCTTCAGCAAAGGATAGCAAGAGACTGAAGCCAGTTTGAGAATGGACAGCTAGTTATAAAATGTGACCAAATGGACATGCAACGTAAGAAATTGGCAGCTGTAGCTAGGTTTGAACTCACAACCTTTGGAGTGGGAGGCAGTTGACCTAGCCACTGGGCCACAGCAACCCCAGCGGTTGAGGTCTTGCAGAGCCCGTACCAATTGTTTGGCTGGTTTTACTCTAGCAATGCAAGAAACGTTATATAAGTAGCAAAGAGTCCAGCTGACTAAAAAAGAGATTTTGTAAAATATACAATTCCACTACCACACTACAGACTGTAGACAGACAGAGCACCATGCAGAATAAAAATAATAATACAACTAAAAAAAAAAAGCAACAACAACTTTGGACAACTAGTTGTGAATTATTACCAGAAGGACATGCAACGACAGAACTTAGTGACTGTAGACAGATTTCTTGAGTTGCAGCATCAATGAACAAAATGAAATAGAATACATTTTGGAATTTTGAATAACTAGTTAAAAAATGGTGTTACTAAAAGGCCCTGATGACCATGGAACCATAGCTGGATTGAAAGCCTCAAACTTCCACTCCAAAAGCAGCTGAGCTAACCACTGAGCTGCTGTGGAGCAGCGGTAAGTTCTCGGGCTAGCAAGCACGAGGCTGGCGGTTCGAATCCACCCTGTGGACACTACTTACTCACTGACTTCCAGTGATTCTCCTGTGGCTATGGGAGTAATCTGGTGTATGATGCTGGGATTAGAGTGTGTGTGTGTGTGGGCGTGCGTGTGGGCGTGTGCGTGCGGTTAGGGAAGATAGGTAGGATGTGGTTCCAAGAAGGGAGAGGTGTGAGAATGTGGTGGAGCAGTCTGGTAGGAGGGATCCGGCAAAGGAAGAGCAGTCTGGTGGAAAAGGATGTAGGTGGGGTCGGGCAAAGGTGGAGCAGTGGGGTTAGAAACAACAGGAAAAGTAGGCAGGCGAAAATGGATGTGGCAGGTGTCTGGGAAAGAAGGAGAGCTCTGGTGAGAGCTGGAGGTCCTCATATAGGAAGCAAAGTGAGGGTGAGAGTAGAATTAGAAGCTAGTAGAAGGTGGAGTGAACATAAAAAGGAGGGTTGGAGCAGAAGCAGGCATTCCCAAAACATAGCTCCTCCCACCAATAATCCCTCCTTTTCTATCTCAGTTCCTCTTTTTCCACCACTTCCTTTTCTTCTAGACTCCTCCTTTACCTGACCCCACCCTCTTCCCCTAGACTACTCCTCCTTTGCCTGACCCCACCCACTTCCTTTTCTGCTAGACTCCTCCTCCTTTACCTGACCCCACCCTCTTCCCCTAGACTCCTCCTCCTCCCACATCATTTGGCACTAGACCCCTCCTCCTTTGCCTGACCCCACCCACTTCCTTTTCTGCTAGACTCCTCCTCCTTTACCTGACCCCACCCTCTTCCACTAGACTGCTCTTCACTCCACCCACTTCCCCTAGACTCCTCCTCCTTAGCCCACATCAATTGGCACTAGACTCCTCCTCCTTTGCCTGACCCCACCCACTTTCGTTTCTGCTAGACTCCACCGCCTCACACCACCCTCTTCCCCTAGACTCCTCCTCACTCCACCTACTTCCACTAGACTCCTCCTCCTTATCCCACCCACATCATATGGCACTAGACTTCTCATCTTTTTCCTGACCCCACCCACTTCCTTTTCCGCTAGACTACTCCTTGGCCTGACCCCTCCCACTTCCTTTAAACTCCTCCTCCTTTGCCTGACCCCACCCACATTCTTTTCCACTAGACTGCTTTTCCTTTGCCTGATCCCTCCCACTAGGCTGCTCCAGCACATTCCCACACCTCTCCCTTCTTGGATCCACATCCTATCTTCCCTAACCACACAGCCATATTCTAATCCCAGTATATTCCAGATTACTCCCATAGCCACAGGAGAATCACTGGAAGTTCCAGTATATTCCAGATTACTCCCATAGCCACAGGAGAATCACTGGAAGTTGGTCGGTTACGTAGTAGCCACCGGGTGGATTCGAACCGCCGACCTCGTGCTTGCTAGCCCGAGGACTTACCACTGCTCCACAGCAGCTTGCTGTCAGCAGCCTGTGATCTGACATTGGAAATAATGGGTACTGTCGATTTCATGCCAGCTCACATAAAGCAATGGTGGTTTATAGTGGGTTAGAAAGCAACCATGTAAACGCAAGGTTGAGATGTTTAATCCTGCCGGGGAAACAGGGCTATTGTAGTGTATTGCCTTCCAGGGACATATCATACCTAGGTAAATAATGCTTTTATGTCCTGAAAGCAGCAACTCACTGCTTATATACTATCGCTTCAAATATTGGTCTAAAACTAGAAAAACTATGCATACAGATCCTGTCTTCCTTTGCCAATTGCACACCATTGTGGCTCAAGTACTTATATACGTTCCCTTGCATTAATGTTCTAAATTGGTCAAAGTAAGGGGTATACGTTCCCTTGCATTAATGTTCTAAAGTGGTCAAAGTAAGGGGTACATGCCCTGCAAACTCCTGACAGGGTGTGCCATTGTGGTTGAGTGGTTTCTTCTTCCAAGCGAGTGGTTGTGGGTTTAAATCCAGCTATTGGTGCTCGCTCGGCCATGGCCGGTTTTATTTCCTTAAGGCTACCCATTGCTTATACGCTCCAAAAAATAAAAATAAAAATATGTAAAAAGAAATGACATTTGCGCCTTGATGCAATAAGGGTCAAAACAAACAAACAAAAAAAACGCTGGCACTGGGTTGTGAAAATGGATTTTTTTTTGTATTGTTTTTTTTTGGTGTATTATTTTTTATTAAAGCTAGAAGAATGTCTTGGGGTGGCGGAGCTAGGGTGCTCTGTAATCCTCAAAGGGATAGGAAAGTCAAAATTAAACTTGCATGATTCTGATAGAGCATGTACTTGTAAGACACTTTTAAATTCCCTTCTATTTTCAAATGTGCTTTGTTCTCTCGTTATCCCTTGCTGAAAAAGAATACGCACATATTCTACACTAGTGGGAGCTGCTGCTACTTGGTGCCTGCACTCAATAGTCTTTTGTGATTGGCTGACTGGATGTGTTCATTTTGCTGCCAATAGTGCAATGCTGTTCCTTCAGCAAAGGATAGCAAGAGACTGAAGCCAGTTTGAGAATGGACAGCTAGTTATAAAATGTGACCAAATGGACATGCAACGTAAGAAATTGGCAGCTGTAGCTAGGTTTGAACTCACAACCTTTGGAGTGGGAGGCAGTTGACCTAGCCACTGGGCCACAGCAACCCCAGCGGTTGAGGTCTTGCAGAGCCCGTACCAATTGTTTGGCTGGTTTTACTCTAGCAATGCAAGAAACGTTATATAAGTAGCAAAGAGTCCAGCTGACTAAAAAAGAGATTTTGTAAAATATACAATTCCACTACCACACTACAGACTGTAGACAGACAGAGCACCATGCAGAATAAAAATAATAATACAACTAAAAAAAAAAAGCAACAACAACTTTGGACAACTAGTTGTGAATTATTACCAGAAGGACATGCAACGACAGAACTTAGTGACTGTAGACAGATTTCTTGAGTTGCAGCATCAATGAACAAAATGAAATAGAATACATTTTGGAATTTTGAATAACTAGTTAAAAAATGGTGTTACTAAAAGGCCCTGATGACCATGGAACCATAGCTGGATTGAAAGCCTCAAACTTCCACTCCAAAAGCAGCTGAGCTAACCACTGAGCTGCTGTGGAGCAGCGGTAAGTTCTCGGGCTAGCAAGCACGAGGCTGGCGGTTCGAATCCACCCTGTGGGCACTACTTACTCACTGACTTCCAGTGATTCTCCTGTGGCTATGGGAGTAATCTGGTGTATGATGCTGGGATTAGTGTGTGTGTGGGCGTGCGTGTGGGCGTGTGCGTGCGGTTAGGGAAGATAGGTAGGATGTGGTTCCAAGAAGGGAGAGGTGTGAGAATGTGGTGGAGCAGTCTGGTAGGAGGGATCCGGCAAAGGAAGAGCAGTCTGGTGGAAAAGGATGTAGGTGGGGTCGGGCAAAGGTGGAGCAGTGGGGTTAGAAACAACAGGAAAAGTAGGCAGGCGAAAATGGATGTGGCAGGTGTCTGGGAAAGAAGGAGAGCTCTGGTGAGAGCTGGAGGTCCTCATATAGGAAGCAAAGTGAGGGTGAGAGTAGAATTAGAAGCTAGTAGAAGGTGGAGTGAACAAAAAAAGGAGGGTTGAAGCAGGCATTCCCAAAACATAGCTCCTCCCACCAATAATCCCTCCTTTTCTATCTCAGTTCCTCTTTTTCCACCACTTCCTTTTCTTCTAGACTCCTCCTTTACCTGACCCCACCCTCTTCCCCTAGACTGCTCTTCACTCCACCCATTTCCCCTAGACTACTCCTCCTTTGCCTGACCCCACCCACTTCCTTTTCTGCTAGACTCCTCCTCCTTTACCTGACCCCACCCTCTTCCCCTAGACTCCTCCTCCCACATCATTTGGCACTAGACCCCTCCTCCTTTGCCTGACCCCACCCACTTCCTTTTCTGCTAGACTCCTCCTCCTTTACCTGACCCCACCCTCTTCCACTAGACTGCTCTTCACTCCACCCACTTCCCCTAGACTCCTCCTCCTTACCCCACATCAATTGGCACTAGACTCCTCCTCCTTTGCCTGACCCCACCCACTTTCGTTTCTGCTAGACTCCACCGCCTCACACCACCCTCTTCCCCTAGACTCCTCCTCACTCCACCTACTTCCACTAGACTCCTCCTCCTTATCCCACCCACATCATATGGCACTAGACTTCTCATCTTTTTCCTGACCCCACCCACTTCCTTTTCCGCTAGACTACTCCTTGGCCTGACCCCTCCCACTTCCTTTAAACTCCTCCTCCTTTGCCTGACCCCACCCACATTCTTTTCCACTAGACTGCTTTTCCTTTGCCTGATCCCTCCCACTAGGCTGCTCCAGCACATTCCCACACCTCTCCCTTCTTGGATCCACATCCTATCTTCCCTAACCACACAGCCATATTCTAATCCCAGTATATTCCAGATTACTCCCATAGCCACAGGAGAATCACTGGAAGTTCCAGTATATTCCAGATTACTCCCATAGCCACAGGAGAATCACTGGAAGTTGGTCGGTTACGTAGTAGCCACCGGGTGGATTCGAACCGCCGACCTCGTGCTTGCTAGCCCGAGGACTTACCACTGCTCCACAGCAGCTTGCTGTCAGCAGCCTGTGATCTGACATTGGAAATAATGGGTACTGTCGATTTCATACCAGCTCACATAAAGCAATGGTGGTTTATAGTGGGTTAGAAAGCAACCATGTAAACGCAAGGTTGAGATGTTTAATCCTGCCGGGGAAACAGGGCTATTGTAGTGTATTGCCTTCCAGGGACATATCATACCTAGGTAAATAATGCTTTTATGTCCTGAAAGCAGCAACTCACTGCTTATATACTATCGCTTCAAATATTGGTCTAAAACTAGAAAAACTATGCATACAGATCCTGTCTTCCTTTGCCAATTGCACACCATTGTGGCTCAAGTACTTATATACGTTCCCTTGCATTAATGTTCTAAATTGGTCAAAGTAAGGGGTATACGTTCCCTTGCATTAATGTTCTAAAGTGGTCAAAGTAAGGGGTACATGCCCTGCAAACTCCTGACAGGGTGTGCCATTGTGGTTGAGTGGTTTCTTCTTCCAAGCGAGTGGTTGTGGGTTTAAATCCAGCTATTGGTGCTCGCTCGGCCATGGCCGGTTTTATTTCCTTAAGGCTACCCATTGCTTATACGCTCCAAA